>NC_138777.1:70144425-70269425 GCF_965119305.1 Pelophylax lessonae
TAAATAGAACCTTCTTTTGGTGCTGTTTATTATCCTTCTTTTTTTTTTTTTTTGTTACTATATAATAAAAAAGAAAAATTGAACAATATGGTAGTTCTTCAGCCCTGGGTATCTAGTCTCGGTACATGGCTTTTATAAGTCCACATCCCTAACAGATATTAAATGCTGAGTAACCATACTTAAATTTTCAGGCCTCAAAACATAGGAATCCTAATGTGATATCTGACCACACTGAGATCTTAGTGCCAACGACCACAGATCAGCTACAAAGAGGAAGCCATACTGGGCTCATTACATACTGTGCTTTCTGCTAAGTAGCTCTTGTACTCTAGGGCTTCTTCACACCATATCCATTGAGCTGTGTTTTTCTGCACACCACCGCGCATGTATGGTGTGAAAAAATTCCTATGCCCAGTACACATAGGAGACATCGGCTGCTTCAATAAAAACCGGCCAACAGGCTTTTCTGTCCTCCCTCTCAATGCAATCCCATTTGCAGACCCCTGCTGTTCCTTTATGTTCCTTACAGAGATTACTTCAGTCCCACTGAGGAGCTGCCACTAAAGTATATGGACTATTACAGACTCTTATGGGCTTTTAGGTTATTTTTACAAATCCAATTATTATTTTTTATCGTATTTGCATTATGACAAGTAGTTTCTTTTGATTGTTCTATACTCCTCTTTGCACCATTTTCACTTATATCAATTCCATCATTCTGCTTATTGTATTTTGAAAATATTTCTAATATTCTGTATTTGGTGTTCTCTCAGTAGTTGTAATTTAATCAGAGTATAGCATCAAATCAATTAAACTCCTGGAATATGAATCTGGTCAGTTAAGTGGCAGATGGGGTTGTTAATCAGTTTCAGCTGCTTTGGTGTTAATGAAATTAACAGGTGCACTAGATGGGCAACAATGAGACGACCTCCAAAACCGGAAAAGTTTTACAGATGGAGACCAGTAAAAAAAAATTCCCTACTCATCTTTTCTGATTTGTTTTTCACTAGTTTTGCATTTGGCCAATGTCAGTATCACTACTGGTAGCATGAGGGGATACCTGGACCCTGTAGAGGTGTATATGTATGTAGGTATGTGTGTGTGTATATATATATATATATATATATATATATATATATATATATATATATATATATATATATGTGTGTGTGTATATACAGCTGCAAGAAAAAGTATGTGAACCCTTTGGAATGATATGGATTTCTGCACAAATTGGTCATAAAATGTGATCTGATCATCATCTAAGTCACAACAATAGACAATCACAGTCTGCCTAAACTAATAACACACAAAGAATGAAATGTTGCCATGTTTTTGTTGAACACACCATGTTAACATTCACATTGCAGGTGGAAAAAGTATGTGAACCCTTGGATTTAATGACTGGTTGAACCTTCTTTGGCAGCAATAACTTCAAACCAAACGTTTCCTGTAGTTGCAGATCAGACGTGCACAACGGTCAGGAGTAATTCTTGACCATTCCTCTTTACAGAACTGTTTCAGTTCAGCAATATTCTTGGGATGTCTGGTGTGAATCGCTTTCTTGAGGTCATGCCACAGCATCTCAATCGGGTTGAGGTCAGGACTCTGACTGGGCCACTTCAGAAGGCGTATTTTCTTCTGTTTAAGCCATTCTGTTGTTGATTTACTTCTATGCTTTGGGTCATTGTCCTTTTGCAACACCCATCTTCTGTTGAGCTTCAGCTGGTAGACAGATGGCCTTAAGTTCTCCTGCAAAATGTCTTGATAAACTTGGGAATTCATTTTTCCTTCGATGATAGCAATCTGTCCAGGCCCTGACACAGCAAAGCAGTCGCAAACTATGATGCCTCCACCACCATACTTCACAGTTGGGATGAGGTTTTGATGTTGGTGTGCTGTGCCTCTTTTTTCACCACACATAGTGTTGTGTGTTTCTTTCAAACAACTCAATTTTGGTTTCATCTGTCCACAGAATATTTTGCCAGTACTGCTGTGGAACATCCAGGTGCTCTTGTGCAAACTTCCTCTGTGGTATCCTCCCATGAAATCCATTCTTGTTTAGTGTTTTACGTATTGTAGATTCGCTAACAGGGATGTTAGCATTTGCCAGTGACTTTTGTAAGTCTTTAGCTGACACTCTAGGATTCACCTCATTGAGCAGTCTGCACTGTGCTCTTGCAGTCATCTTTACAGGACGGCCACTCCTAGGGAGAGTAGCAGCAGTGCTGAACTTTCTCCATTTATAGACAATTTGTCTTACCGTAGACTGATGAACAGCAAGGCTTTTGGAGATACTTTTATAGCAGACTGTGATTGTATATTGTTGTGACTTGGATGATGATCAGATCACATTTTATGACCAATTTGTGCAGAAATCTATATAATTCCAAAGGGTTCACATACTTTTTCTTGCAGTTGTATGTGTGTATGTATGTGTATATATATATATATATATAATATACATACACACACATTGTAGCGGGCCTCATTCCTATTGATTGTATACACAGCCTGTCACTGGGGAGGCGCTCACGCTGACTTTGTATTCATTCATAGACCATGTATGTCTCCTGCACACCTGACCCCTGCAGCCCAACTGTCACCTGAATTCACATAAGGGCAGGCTGACAAAAGCTGCTGCTAATCACAAGTGCTATTACTGACTGGACCTCCAGGTATGAGACTTTACAACAGATTCATAAAAACTCATCCCCCATCCGTATTCTCCATGGAAAGATTTCCCCTCTATTCCTGCCCTGATGGCAGCCCACAATGTTGGCTTTTCCATCACTTTCTATCCTGGTGACATTGGTGATCAGAAGAAATATAGAGGGAGAATCTCTGTAACGGGACATAGAAAGTGTTAAAAACCAGACAGAGGTTCTAACTCTTCCCTACTCTCTGTCTAGTGACCTCCTATCTGTATATATATATATATATATATATATATATATATATATATATATATATATATAGTGTCCCCAATATATATGTATGTATTTGGGTGATAAATGTTGTATTGTGTGCTGTGCATTATATCTCATTATTCTAATACTTACTATCTGTGTCTTCCAACTTTGTGTGAAGAAAGGGGCAAAATCTACCCAGAAATTTCCAAATTCTCTTCCCATTTGCCCTAAGTCTATTCCTTTTAAGGGCAGACTCTTGGGGCTGTGGGATTGGTCTGTGGTCCTCTGTTAAGAGTCCCGCTCGTAGTAATATTACAGACTCCTCCTTGTTGGTTTTCAGGAGATCCATCGCATCATATCCTCTCTTTCTCACAGTCAGCCAGTTCATGATTACAAATCACAAAGCAAAGCCTCAGAGAGAAAGAGAACACAACCACCTCTAGCAGAGTACAACGATGGAATGGCTTAAGGATGCTCTGCGAGCTCTATTTATAGGCAGCAGCTGATCACATGGCGGAGCCATGTGATGACAGTTAAGAAAACAAGGTCACATGACCTTTTTTTTTTTTTACCAGAGACATGACTATATAGGGAAAAAAAACATTGTTTATCCTATCTGGTGTTTATATGTCAGAATTTTTGGCAATTATTTTTAACTAAAAGAAATATGGAACATCTTTGCTCAGCTTACAAGACTCTAGTAGACATCCCAGATGTGATAAATTTGAAACACAAACGCATGAATTATAATCTAATCAATAATATAATTTTATTATATAATATATAATATATATAATAAAATTATATTATTGATTAGATTATAATTCATGCGTTATATATTATATATATATATGTGTGTGTATATATATATATGTGTGTGTGTGTGTGTGTGTGTGTGTGTGTATATATATATATATATAATATAAATGTGTTATGTGTTTGTGTTTTGTGCAACGTTTGAATTTCCCTCCCAGTTCTGCTCCCATGCAGCATTGCTGCTGCAGGGAACGGAACTAGGAAGTCATCTTACCGACGGACGAGCGGCGGGGATCTCGGCTGGCGGTCACAGCAATGAGAGATCATCGCTGGATCGCCAGGAGAAGGTAAGAGACACCGCTGCGCGCTCTGCACATCTACCCCGAGCGTGACTCGGGGATACCGATTCTAGTCTAAAAAATCCACCCTGAGTCACGCTCGGGGATACCGCCAGGGAGGTTAATGCATTAAACACTTTACGACCGGCTCATGAGGATTTACTGCGGTACTCTTACAGGCAACGTGACATAGACCTACGTTGCTCGCCCACGAGCCTCCAGCGGCGGCGTGCTCCCATCCCCGCTCTTTCCATGGGGAGTCAGCGCGTGTGACTGGCGGCCCTGATGGCCGCCGGCCCACTCGCGATCTCCCACAGGAGAGGGAGAAAGACAGATGGCTGATGTAAACACAGCCGTCTGTCATTCTCACTGATGTAAGCACAGAGGCTATGCGATCCGGCTATATAGGATCACATGTCTCTATGGGTACTTTACTAGCTATGCCCCCTGACAGTTAGAATCACACCCCTAGGGACACACTTAACCCCTTGATCACCAATAAAGTTAACCCCTTCCCTGCCTGTATCATTAGTACAGTAACAGTGCAGATTTGTTTAGCACTGATTACTGTAGTAATGTCACTGGTACCCCCAAAAGTGTAAAAAATGTCAGTCAGGGGTCCGATCTGTCCGCCGCAATGTCGGAGTCCCACAAAAAAAATCGCAGATCGCCACCATTACTAGTTAAAAAAAAAACAATAAAAATGACATAAATCTTTCCCATAGTTAGTAAACGCAAACCAAACAAAATACACTTATTATGATTTTTTTTACCAAAAATATGTAGCAGAAAAAAATTGGCCTAAAATGTTAAAAAATTTTGAGTTTCTACATTTTTTTTGAGAATTTCATATAAAAAAATGTGAAAAATATTGTTCTTTTTTCAAAATTGTTGCTTTTTTTTTTTGTTTATAGCGCAAAAAAATAAAAATCACACAGGTGATCAAATACCACCAAAAGAAAGCTCTGTTTGTGGGAAAAAAAGGACATCAATTTAATTTGGGTACAGCGTCTCTCCCTGCTGATTGGCTGAGACACAGCAATGGTGCCATTGGCTTTCACAGCTGTCAATCAAACTCAGTAACTCAGGAGAGAGAAGAGGCGGGGGCCAAACGGCAGCTCCGTGTCTGAATGGATACACAGAGTTGCAGCTCGGCTTGGATGCCGTCATGACAAGCTGCTTGCTGTGGGGGCACTCGACAGGGGGGAGGGACTAGGAGTATGGAAAAGGGAACCGGGAAAAGGAGGATTCAAACCACCCTGTGCAAAATCATTTTACAGGGCAGTTTGTTTATTTTGTTATTTATTTTTTTAAACAAGACTTTACAATCACTTTAAGAGCGAGTTCACACTGCCGCGACCATAAGTCCCCCCCATGTCGGAGCGACTTTTTACCGCGACTTGTGAATTATTTTGCGCGACTTATATGACAGACGACTTTGTTTTTGGCCAATCAGAATATGATGTGTTGTGACCTAATTCCCATTTTCTGTTTTTTTTTTACTCATTTCCTCATTGCCCACCAGTGCCACGTATCAGTGTCACCAGTGCCACTGCCCACCAGTGCCACGTATGTGTCCACCAGTGCCACTGCCCACTAGTGCCATGCATCAGTGTCCACCAGTGCCACTGCCCACCAGTGCCACGTATGTGTCCACCAGTGCCACTGCCCACCAGTGCCACATATCAGTGCCACAAATCACTGTCCACCAGTGCCACATATCAGTGCCACGTATCAGTGTCCACCAGTGCCACGTATCAGTGCCACGAATCAGTGTCCACCAGTGCCACGTATCAGTGCCACCAATCAGTGTCCACCAGTGCCACATATCAGTGCCACGAATCAGTGTCCACCGTTGCAACGTATCAGTGCCACGTATCAGTGTCCACCAGTGCCACGTATCAGTGCCACAAATCAGTGTACACCAGTGCCACGAATCAGTGCCACAAATCAGTGTCCACCAGTGCCACTAATCAGTGTCCACCAGTGCCACGTATCAGTGCCACGAATCAGTGTCAATCAGTGCCACGTATCAGTGCCATGTATCAGTGCCACGAATCAGTGTCCACCAGTGCCACGTATCAGTGCCATGAATCAGTGTCCACCAGTGCCACGAATCAGTGTCCACCAGTGCCACGTATCAGTGCCACAAATCAGTGTCCACCAGTGCCACGTATCAGTGTCCACCAGTGCTACGTATCAGTGCCACGAATCAGTGTCCACCAGTGCCACATATCAGTGCCATGAATCAGTGTCCACCAGTGCCACTCACACAAACCAAGCAGAGATAATGGGATATATATACCATTATTTATTTATATATATATATATATATATATATATATATATATACCATATAGGCATGCCTGGCTAATCTCTTTCTTCTTCCTGGAAAGTCTGATAACAAGTCGCTTTAATTAAGATAAGTATTTGAAGTATATGGGACAAGTCGGATCACAGGTCGCCTCAAAGTAGTACAGGACCCTTTTCTGAAGTCGGAGCGACTTCAGTAGTGCCAATTAAGACGGCACTGATTGATTAACATTGCTTTTGTTATGTCAAGCAACCTGGGGCGACAAGTCGCCTCACAAGTCGTTCTAGTGTGAATGGGCTCGAAGTCCCTAAACCAGGGGTCTCCAAACTTTCTAAACGAAGGCCCAATTTACTGTCCTTCAAACTTTAGGGGAGCCAGACTGTGGCCAGTGGGAGTAGAAAATGTCCTGGTACCAGTGGAAGTAAACCATGCCCCATCATTGGTGTCAGTGGGAGGAATAGTGCCCCATCATTGGTGTCAGTGGGAGGAATAGTGTCCCATCATTGGTGTCAGTGGGAGGAATAGTGCCCCATCATTGGTGTCAGTGGGAGGAATAGTGCCCCATCATAGGTGTCAGTGGGAGGAATAGTGGAATGGGAGATTGGCATCATGGATGTGCAGCCGACAAATCTGCAGCAACTGTGTGATGCTATCCTGTCACTATGGTGCAAAATCTTTGAGGAATGTTTCCAACACCTTGTTGAATCTATGTGTAGCACCCTCCTAGATGCTAGGTGCTAGGTAGGGAGTGTATTTGCTCTGCCTGCTTATCAGGGGAGTGGCAGGTAAAACCTAGTTGCTCTTCTGCTTATCAGGGAGCAGGATTTGTAGTCAGGCCTGTTGCATGTGCTCAGGGTGTGATTCATCTGGGCTGAAGGAGTGTCCCCACTGTATCCAATAGGGAGGCCTGTTGGACAGTGGAGGACACTCGGCCAGTGACACACAGGCTTTTGTGGCTGTCCCAGTGGGTCGGCACAGACAGTGGTGCATCCTGGGATTGGCTATAAAAGCCAAGGGCACATGTGGCAGGGTGTCTTTGGGCGGGAAGCCAAGTCCCAGAAGGAGGGTACGGCTGTTTCTCCTTCTGCAGTTGTGAAAGGTGGTCACAGGCAGTCGGCCTGGTGAACCTGAAGGTGTTGCTGAACGCAGAGGTCCAATGGATGCTGACAAATGGAGTTTGGCGGTAACGGTGACTCTGGAAAAACAGTGTCCGTGAGTACAGAGGAACTTGCCCAGGGGTCTGCCAGGAAGAGGACCACTCCAGAAGCTAGGGTCAGCGGACGGGTGTCAGCACACCGGTATTGAGAGAAAAGGGGGTGCCAGTTTCAGAACCCTGAAGAGAATATTTACAAAGGAGCATTTAAAGTATCTTCACTAAGTGGCAAAGTGAGGCAGCGGCCTTGCTGCATTCTACAGTAAGCTGTCCTTCAGACTGTGAATAGTTAATAGTTGGAGTATCCCACTCATCCCTTCTCCTATCCAAGTTCTCAATAAAACCACAAAAACCAACATCCCCTGGATTGATTATTGACTGAGCCAAGAACTTTTAATGCTGTTATCTGCTGTCTGTTGCTAAGGATAACCCAGGGTAATCCAGAAAGTGTAATTCTCAGCAGTCCTCTAGAGGGCAGTGCTACATATGCCACAAAGAATGGAGGCAATCCTGAAGGCAAAATAGGGTCCAACCCGGTACTCGCAAGGTGTAACTCATAAAGTGGAGGGTGAGTGTGCATTATACTTGTGGAAAAATATATAAAAAGATGAGATTGTGCCAAGTACCTAGATATTTAACATGTCAAGTTGTAAATTTGCATGTTTCCCTTGAAAGATGACAAATTTTGGTACCCCAAATTGTCCGCTTCTGCTGCGACCATTTCTAGATGGATCAGACAGACATTTTCAAGCCTATTCAATTAAGGGTCAGGTTCCTGCTTTCCCTGTTACGGCGCACTCTACTAGGGCTCAGTGCCTCCTGGGCCTTCACTTATCAGGCGTCAGTGATGCAGGTTTGCAAGGCGGCTACCTGGTTGTCTGTTCACACCTTTACAAAATGTTATAAAGTGGATGTGTTGGCATCTGCAGATGCTTCTTTTGGCCGCAAGGTTTTGCAGGCTGCTGTTTAGAGGACCTGATCCTCTTTGAGTGTGCATTGTTTTTATCAGGCGAGCTCCAGTTCTTGCTTGAGCTCCATGTTACCGGGTTGGCTATTGTTTAGCCTTTGAGAATTTATTTCTGCTGTTCTCACCCCTTATGTTTAATACTGCTTTGGGACGTCCTGATGGTTAAGAAAATCAGGAGCTGTGTCTGTCAATGAACGATAGAGAAAATGGGATTTTGTCTTACAGTAAAATCCATTTGTCTGATGTTCATTGATGGACACAGCACCCACCCCTCTGTGGAGTTGTAATTCTTCTGACACTGCTTGTAACAAAACTGAGTGCATATAGCTGAGAGTGGGAGTATACCCCCTGGGACTGCCCATAGGTGTAGTCAAGCTTTTTTTCTGCCTAGTGTCCTATCCCTGTAGGGGGCAGTATAAACCAATGGTTAAGAAGATCAGAAGCTGTGTCCGTCAATGAACATCAGAGAAATGGATTTTGCTATAAGTCAAAAATCCAATTTTTCCCAGCAAGATATATTTTCTTTTTTGGAGTAATTAATGATGAAGAAATTGGCATTCATTAACCCCCTTAGCGGTGTCCCCAAGCGTGACTCGGGGTGGATTTTTCATGCTACTATCGGTATCCCCGAGTCACGCTCGGGGTGGATGTGCAGAGCGTGCAGTGGTGTCTCTTACCTTCTCCTGGAGATGCAGCGATGATCTCCCATTGCTGTGACCACCAGCCGAGATCCCCGCCTCTCGTCCCTCGGTCTGATGACTTCCTGGTTCAGTTCTCTGCAGCAGCAATGGTGCATGGGAGCGGAACTAGGGAGGGAAATTCAAATGTTGCACAAAACACAAACCCATAACAGCGTCCTATGGTATACCCAGCCATAAGGCAGCATAGGAGCTCAATAGCGATTTATTTGCACATTGGCCCCATTATTTTTGGGGCATTTTGTTTTTTGTTGCTGTGTCACCTACGTTCTATTTGGAGTGTTTTTATCACCTGGGAGGTTTTTAGAGCATCAGCTGCAGTCTTTGATCGGGGGATTTTTTTATGGAGTTTTTACATGGACATTGTTTGTGAAGATTGATGTGAGTTTTTATGCAAGTTCAATAAAAGGAAAACCTTTTTGCACTATGAGAAGCATATTTCTTTTTCTTCCATGCTGAGTGTCCACCCCTACCCATAAGGAGAGCGTCCACCCTCGTATCCACATACAGGAACAGCAGCATAAAGCGCTTTAGATTCCATTTGGCGTACGCCATTGGAATCCACACCATCTGGTAAGTGTGATACCTTACCCCATTTGGCACAGAGTGGTAGAACCCTTAAGAACCACCGTCACGCACGATTCTATCCAGCACACCAGAGACTTTTTGAGCACGATTTTGCACTTTAAAGATTTAATTAATTCACTGACTATTTTTGTTGTTAATTTTTATGTCACAATTTTTTATGTATATTTTATACTGCATATATTCTGCACTATTTGCATTGTATTTATTGTAAACATTTTCCACAAGTTTGCATACGCACTTTAGTGGATGATATATCACTATTGGAGTTCATTGTTTACAAGTTCATTATATATTCCATTTTTCTATTAGAATTAATTTATTTAATATTTAAGAATTGATTACACGTTTGCACGTGCACTTTTCTTGATATAATAATATTAGGTTAGCGCAGTAAATACACCCATACATAACATTTATATTATATTATATATATATATGTATATATGTGTGTATATATATATATATATATATATATATGTGTGTGTGTGTGTGTATGTATGTATGTATGTATATATATATATATATATATATATATATATATATATACATATATATAATATATAACGCATGAATTATAATCTAATCAATAATATAATGTTATTTTATATATATATATATATATATATATATATATATATATATATATATATATATGTGTGTGTATATGTATATATATATATATATATATATATATATATATATATATATATATATATAATAAAATTATATTATTGATTACATTATAATTCATGCGTTTGTGTTTCAAATTTATCACATCTGGGATGTCTACTAGAGTCTTGTTTTGGTCAGGTTTAAGTCAGTAATTACTAAGAATTGTAGGCCTATAATACATAACGCCAAATTTCCATGCAAAAAATTGTACCGCTTTTGGTACATAATTCCTGACAAAATCATACCGCCAGGGAGGTTAATAATATATATTTTAAATTGCATTTTTTTATTTTTCGTGTCTTCTCTTGAACGTAAAAAGGAAAATGTATCTGAAGAGTTTGAATGAAGATATCCATGTCCATTCATCTTTTTCTTCTTCTTATAAGACCAGAGGGGTCACCACACTGAAAATTGATATTTAACCACTTAAGCCCCGGAAGCCCCGGAAGATTTTACCCCCCTCCCTGACCAGGGCCTATATGTTTGGTAAAAAAATCTCCTAAAGGGTATTTTGATTGGTTTGCGCAAAAGTTATTGCATTTACTAACAAAGGGAAAGATTTTTGACATTTTTGTTGTTTTTTTTTTTAACGCGTAATGGTGGCGATCTGCGATTTTTTTTTTTTTTTTTTTTTTTTTTTTTTGCGGGACTGCGACATTGCGGCGGACAGATCGGACCCTTGACTGACATTTTTGACACTTTTGGGGTTACCAGTGACATTTCTACAGTAACCAGTGCTAAACATATGCACTGTTACTGTAAAATTACACTGGCAGTGAAGGGGTTAACTTTTTTTTGAGAGGGAGGGGTTATGTGTGTCCCTAGGGGCATGATTCTAACTGTGATTGGCTGTGGCTTGAGGTGTAGGAACAGTGATCAACGGTCCTACATAGTCGAACCGTATGATCACTATTCTTACACAGGGGAGACTGACAGGCGGCTTGTTTACATTAGCCGCCTGCCTTTCTCCCTCTCCACCCGACGATCGCGAGTGACCGGCGGACATCGGGTCCGCCGGTCACACGCGCGGGGGGGGGGGGTCCGTGACCACGTGGGAGTGGGAGCGCGCCTCCGGCAGCGTGCGCTTGCTCCCTAGACCCTCACAGGCTAGCGACGTAGCCCTACGTCGCTCTGCCTGTGAGGGGCTGACCGCCGACGTAAATAGTCGTGCGGCGGTCGGCAAGTGGTTAAAGTGCAACCACAGCCAAAACGTTATGTTTCTAGTTGTGGGTAGAGTGGTGGGGGGTTACAATCTGTTTCAAGCTTTTATTACTATTCGTACCCCCGCTGCAGGATTTTGACATCTCCATTAGTCCTAGTGACGATTGGCATTGGGAGAGAGTGCAGGAAAATTCAGAATGTAAGTTCCTGTGCACATTAGTGTGTTGAGGTAAGGGGCTCACGTTATTCATACGTTACGTTAGGCAGCCTATTTACTTTGAAGAGTCATCCAATGCACCATGTGCCACATTCATTATTGTCCATTGAGGGACACAGGGAGGTCTTTCACTTCTGTGGGGGGGATTTGACACTGCCTCTTCTTCAGTTCTGCAGTGTTAAAAGACTTCCCTATCTGACACTACACTTTTTTTTAATTTGTTTTTTTTTTTCTCTTTCTTTAAGACCCGTCTCTAAATTGCTGCTGGAGCCTTGTCAGTTTGCATGTGGTGCGATTGTCCTCAGCCTGGCTTTTGGAATACCGTATCTGCACCCTGCTGGACTGTATGTAGAGATCGCCTGGAAGTGATCTTCAGACACTGGATTCCATGTGGGCCACTTTCCAGACTCTGCTCTGGTAAATATTAGCTGTGGAGCAGTGTTATGTCCAGGTTCAACAACAAACTGGACAGGTTTATCTACAGGTACAGGGATCCATTCACTCTCTGGTTGCTGACTTTAGTCCTCAAGTATCCCCAACAAGCCATGTCATGGAAATTTCCCTTAGGACCCACCCAGAAGTGCAGCAGTCCTTGCCACCCTTCTGAAATGAAATCTGCGTTGGATGGCTTTTCAGAGGATGGTTGGCAGGTGACTGAGAGGTGATATGTCTCTCTGTTTTAACTTTAAAAAGCCCCTTAATTGGTTGGGGGGTGGTAAAATATTTATCAAAAAGATGAAACACCATTGACATTAATTTAAAGCATGTGTGGAGTGTGTGGGTGTGAAGGCCTCAGGAAGACCCAGTGCCTTATTTAGCTGCATGGATTCAAGAGGTCCCCCATTAATGATGGAATATAAATATTCATCTATAATATGTCCACCACTACCCACTAACTTCTTTCATCTCTTATGGACTCCTGTGGTGAGATATGGACTCTCCTGCTTCTCCTGCTGTAGAGGTCTCCTTTGTGATGCAGTACTGTCCTGAAGATAAATCCGGGAATTAAGACCCCTCATAATGCCTATGGCAAGTGGGAGGAGCTGTGAACACAGCCATTGAGATTTTGTATCCAAGGGACAGAATAGAACTAGTCAATTAACCCCCCAGCATCTACCAAAATGGAAATGTCATTTTTAAACACTAACCCTTCAGCTGAATGAGAACCTAAAATGCATCATTTTATATTTACTATCTATGATATAAAATTGTGAAATGTTTAAATAGATGTCTGGTTTTCCTGTCTGTCTGTGTTTGTATCCTTTTTTTTAAACGAATACTTGAGAAAATATACCAAATTCAATTGTTCAAATGTGTGTCCATCTCCGCTTGGTCTCTGGCAGGCCATGATACTCCCCTGAGATTGGCACAGCCCGATAGTAAATAGGGTTGATTTTACTACATTTGGAGAGTGAAAAATCTGGTGCAGCTCTGCATAGAAACCAATCATCTTCCAGGTTTTATTTTTAAAGCTTAATTGAACAAGCTGGTGTTAGAAGCTGATTGGCTATCATGCACAGCTGCACCTGATTTTGCACTCTCTGGTTTTGGTAAATCAACCCCTATGAGTTTTCCAGAACAGGAACCGATGTCATCTCCCACCATATAGACCAGACCAATACTGGATTGAGCACTCCCGGTCCTTAATGACAATATCTTTCTTTATCCTGGAAAAATCTCAGGAGATTCTATCTGCTTGGTACCCTGGTTTTTACAGTGAACTTTGAGTGCCTTAAACCTGGTATTTGTCTGGCCTGTATCAGTGGCTCTAGTTTCTATTGTGACCTGGGCCCAGTACATTCTTCTGAAACCTTTTCTGCTTCAACAGTGAAAAAAAAAAACATTTATACTCACACAATAAATGTATGGGGATACAAAATATTTATTCAAATTCTGGAAGGCTTTGATGTGGTTGGGTGTCACTATGGGGGGGGGGGGGCCCTGGAGGGAGCTGAGGGTGATGGGATATCTGGAGGGGGTTGAAGATCTCTCCGGGAGGCTGGGGGCTTTGCAGGAGCAATGTGGGGGACTGGAGGGTACCGTTGGGAGCACTATGGAGGGCTGGAGGCTCTGCAGCATGATAAGTGCTCGGCTTGGGGGGGCACTGTGGAAATTGAGTCCTCTTTAAGTGGCCTGGGGACCCCTGTACGAGGTTGAAGGCCACTGCAAGCCCCTTTTGGAAATTGGGTGGCACTATGGAAGGTGGGAGGTTCTGTGGGTGATTAAGGGATCTGCAGCTAGCTAGTCTAGTTCTTCTACAGCATCATTGTACCCTCCGGTTCCATGGCACTCTATTGAAGTAACTCTTGTTTCTCAAACAATCCTGGCAACTGCATCCTGTAATAAAAGAAGCTAAATACCTCTCCAGCAGGCATCAGGGGAAATCTTCGCTCTCTTGGAAAGCTAACAGATATCTGCCACCTACTGGGTGTGCCAGAGAGCGTGCCTGCGGCAACTCCATGGCTGGTGGAAGGAACCACAGCAACCAGCAAGGGACACGCTATCTGACACACCCAGGAGGTGCTGCTAACTCTTCAAGAGAGCGAATACTTCACTTGTCATTCACTGGAGATGTAATCTATGCTGTTATATGTTGCAGAGAAACAGGGTCACTGAAAACATTCTTCATACATTGACTAAACGGGTCTGTAATGGTTGACTTCCGCTGAAAATCCTGGTTGCCTGGCTGTCCTGTGCTCTTGCATAAGTACTTTAAACCACTGACCTGGAATAATGGACTAGATAAGTATTTCCATTTCTTTACACCATCTTCCCTGGTCTGAAACCTTTTTCAGGATAGTAATTTGAAAGGTTTTAGGCTAGAGGGTGGCAAAATCAGGCAGTTGAGTCGTGGGTGTTATTGCGCACATCCCCCATCCACCCACAACCAGGGCATACAGCTGCTTAAGGCTGTACATGTGCCGTGGCTTTGGCAAGATTTAAACAGTATGTTGCATTCAGCAGGTGTCACCAGTCCAAGTCTCTGGGGCTGCACTGCAACCACCCTGCAGCTGTGTGCAATGCTTGCAGTTGGGCTTGGTGGTGGGGCATTTACAAGATTAAATCAGGCAGTGGGGTGGCGACATATCTCTTCTCCATGCCCTGTCAAATTCCCTCTGCAAAGTGATCCATTGGTCACCGCTTTTCAGAGGGGTGACATGGGCCTGCTGCACATGGGAACGCACCCTTAGAGCCAATGTTATAGCACTACAGCCAGGCAGCAAACAAACCCTGTATGACTTTTTGCCTGACTTTTAGACGCTACAGGTCCCCTTTTATTCTTAGAGAATTCCAGCTGCTCAGTTTATTTGAACCATGCAATATATTCACATAGCCTTCTCTGGGGCTGGGAGACAGAGCTAATCAAGCTGGATGGACCTTTGGCAAGTGGTCATGAGGAAGGCAAGAGAGCTTGACTGTTGAGAAGCTCAGGCATACCAATTATCTGATCAATTCTATAAATGACCGTAACCCTATTAATGACGCTTTAACTCTTCTTAGTTGGAATGGCAAGTCCACAGCTTTGACTCACATTGCACACTTGTTCTGTCCATAACTTGCTGATAAATTGATGACCAAAAAAAACAGTGCCAGCCATGATGGATGAATTATGAGCACCCAACAAAACATGTTTTCAAGGCCTCCCCTAACCATAGGTCCACAACAGACATCCAGCTAACCTACTGTAGGCCAATGAGGGAATTAGACAGATATAATAATTCAGAAGGAGTCAGGTAATCAATGAAACAAAGCATCGGGCAGTGATGGGAGATGTCGCTTCTGGTATTGATGGAGACCAGAAATTTGGTGAGCAGAATTGCTGTGCTTTATTTCTAATGCATATTAACCACTTAAACCCAGGAAGATTTTACCCCTTCCTGACCAGGGCCTATTTTGCGATTCGGCACTACGTGACTTTAACGGGCAATTGCGCGGTCATGCGACGCTGTACCTAAACGAATTTGATGTCCTTTTTTTCCCAAAAACAGAGCTTTCTTTTGGTGGTATTTGATCACCTGTGCGATTTTTTGATCATGCACTATAAACAAAAAAATAAGCGTCAATTTTGCAAAAATAACAAAAAAAAATGTAAAAATCAAAATTTTTTAACATTTTAGGCCAATTTGTTTTATACTACATATTTTTGGTAAAGAAAAATTGCAAAAAGGGTATTTTGATTGGTTTGCACAAAAGTTATTGCGTTTACTAACTAAGGGAAAGATTTTTGTCATTTTTGTTGTTTTTTTTTTAAACGCGTAATGCTGGCGATCTGCGATTTTTTTTTTTGCGGGACTGCGACATTGCGGCGGACAGATCGGACCCTTGACTGACATTTTTGACAGTTTTGGGGTTACCAGTGACATTACTACAGTAATCAGTGCTATACATATGCACTGTTACTGTAAAATGACACTGGCAGTGAAGGGGTTAACTTTTTTTTAGAGGGAGGGGTTGTGTGTGTCCCTAGGGGCGTGATTCTAACTGTGATTGGCTGTAGCTTGAGCTGTAAGAACAGTGATCAATGGTCCTACATAGTAGAACCGTATGATCACTGTTCATACACAGGGGAGAATGACAGACGGCTTGTTTACATCAGCCGCCTGCCTTTCTCCCGCTCTAACGGACGATCGCAAGACATCGGGCCCGTGCGGTTACGGACTCCCCCCCCCCGCGCGGGAGCGCGCCTCCGGCGGCGCTCGCTCGCTCCCCAGAGCCTCACAGGCTAGCGACGTACCCATACGTCACTTTGCCTGTGAGGGGCTGACCGCCGCAGTATATGTACTTGCGGCGGTCGGCAAGCAGTTAACACTGCCTAAGTGATTCTTTTTTTTATATGTGAGTGCAATTTTAAAGAATAATCAAATGGAGTTTTAATTTTAAAGGGCAAGTAAACTTCTATCTTTAAGTTTTACCTAAAGGTAAGCCTATAATAAGGCTTACCTATAGGTAGTGTAAATATCTCCTAAACATGCACCATTTAGGAGACATTTACTGTACATGCAGCCAGGGAAATCACTGGCCGTCTGTGCCGTTTCTTCAGAGCCCTGTGCCGTGACCGGCGGCTCCGGCTCGCATGTGCGGGAGTGACGTCATCGCGGCTCCAGCCAGTCACAGAGCCGGAGTCTGTGAACCCCAAAGGAAGAGCGGGTGAAGATGGACGCCGTCTCAAGTGATGACATTGCATCGTTTGAATGCTTCATTATGAGGTAAGTTTCACATAATGTGCAGCTGTTTACAACAGCTTTAGACGGGTATACTACTGGCGGTTCTTTACCTTCATTCAAGCACCATTTGCAGTTATTGAGATTGTGGTCGTTCTCCTATAGGGGCCTGCACATGTGTGGATCTGGGTCCAGGAGCTTACATATATGGGGAGATTACATTTATCTTATGATAGAGAATTAAGCGCATGAGAACTAAATGTTATCAAGAGTCAACCATAGAGGTGAGCGTGCCATTTACACAGAGGTGGAGCTCTGACAAATTTTGAGAGTGGAGTGTGGTACAAAACTGCTATTGGCCAGGGGGCCATCAAATATGGAAGAGCACACCGACTATTGGATTGTATGAACTGATACACATATTGATTCACTGAGGTATGGTAGTGAATGCACAGGAACAACAACAGTATTTAAAATTACTACTCATGCCAGAGTAGACGCTGTATAGATTTATATACAGTATCTCACAAAAGTGAGTACACCCCTCACATTTTTGTAAATATGTTATTATTATATCTTTTCATGTGACAACACTGAAAAAATTACACTTTGCTACAATGTAAAGTAGTGAAAGTACAGCTTATATACCAGTGTAAATTTGCTGCCCCCTCAAAATAACTCAACACACAGCCATTAATGTCTAAGCTGCTGGCAACAAAAGTGAGTACACCCCTAAGTTAAAATGTCCAAGGTGCCAATATTTTGTGTGGCCACCATTATTTTTCAGCACTGCCTTAACCCTCTTGGGCATGGAATTCACAAGAGCTTCACAGGTTGCCACTGGAGTCCTCTTCCCTTCCTCCATGAGCTGGTGGATGTTAGAGAACTTACGCTCCTCCACGTTCCGTTTGAGGATGCTCTACAGATGCTCAATAGGGTTTAGGTCTGGAGACATGCTTGGCCAGTCCATCTCCTTTACCGTCAGCTTCTTTAGCAAGGCAGTGGTTGTCATGGAGGTGTGTTTGGAGTCGTTATCATGTTGAAATAATGCCCTGCGGCCCTGTCTCCGAAGGGAGGGGATCATGCTCTGCTTCATTATGTCACAGTACATGTTGGCATTCATGGTTCCCTCAATGAACTGTAGCTCCCCAGTGCCGGTGTAACGCTCCTGCGTTTCATGTATGGTGTGGATTTTCAGCTGCAGAAATATTCCACTTCAGTAGTCATGTAAGAGAGATGCTGAGATACCATTCCCAACCTCAATGACTCATCATGTGTGGAAGGTCTTAATTCAGCTAGTAAATACACACACTCAACAAGCTGGTTCCTAGAGTGACTTTATGTATGTAGTAACACAGTGATGAAGATTTAAGAGACAGGTTGAGTGGAGGTGGTAGGTGACAGACACTTGAAGGTAAGACAGTAGCAGATGGATGCAGGTAGGTTTAGCAATCATGTATGGTAGCAGATGACAGAGTAGCAGGTGGACATACAAGAGAGATCAACCCAGTGCAGGAATAAGTAGCAGTAGTCTTAAGAGCTAGCAATCTAGATATGCAGATGTGATAAATAGTCTTTACTATGCAGAGCTAGATAGTGTAAGCTTAGTATAAGTTTATAGAGGGTTCCCATGCGGGGTACTTAGCACTAATAGCAATACAGCCGAAGGTTGGTTCAGGAGGAGCGGATGATCCGGAAGCGGGATGCAGGGATCAGCGCAGCGAGGTTCCGTCAGCGAGGTATGCTTGCAAGCACGAAAGCTTCAAGCCAAGTTAGCATCCAGGTAAGGGTGTTTGAACGAACACATGTGAGTGAGAACCGGCGATTTAAATAGCCATCTAGTCCGGCGCTGAGTGATGACAGCTTCAGTCTTAAAGGTGTATGCGCACCTTTCCAAAAGAGAATGGTGGGGCGCATACACTTGTGAAAAGAGTAATTTAGGGTACCAAAGGTACCGGAACATTACAATACCCCCCCCTTAAGGCCGGCTCCTGAAGGCCTCTGGAGCTGGTTTGTCTGGGTATCTCGCATGAAAATTGCGGATTAATTTAGGGGCATGTATTTCAGAGGTGTTTAGCCAGGTGTCGTCTTGGGGCCCATAGTTCTTCCATCTAACCAAGTACTGAAGTCTTCTTCTGTAGATACGAGAATCCAGAATCTCTTTTATCTCGTATTCTTCTCCACCTTCAACTTGTACAGGAGGCGGAGGTGGAATATTTGGCCTTATTCCTTGGTCCGGAACATGGGACTTCAGTAGCGACACATGGAAAATGGGATGGATTTTTAGGTCTATTGGCAATGTAAGCTGTACTGCAGCTTTTCCAATAAGTTTTTTGATTGGGAAAGGTCCCAAGAACAGAGGTCCAAGCTTTTTGCTAGGGATCTTCAGTCTTAAGTTTTTTGTTGAGAGCCAAACGAGGTCCCCGATAGTGTACTGTGGAGAAGGTCTTCTGCGAAGATCATAGTACTTCTTTTGTTGACTGTGAGCGTGTGCAATGGTAGTATTTAATAAACCCAGAGAATCCTTTATTTGGGTAAGATAGTCTGAGGCTACTGGGTTGCTTGAAGGAAGGATGCGTGGTGGAAGAATAGAGGGATGAAACCCATAGTTCAAGTAGAACGGACTCTGCTTGGTTGTACTGTGGGTTGCGTTGTTGTAGGCAAATTCTGCCAGAGGGAGAAGATCCACCCAATCATCCTGTTGGTAAGAAGTGTAACAACGTAAATACTGCTCGATGCATTGGTTGACTCTTTCAGTCTGTCCGTTGGTCTGCGGATGGTAAGGAGAAGTGAGCTTCCGCTCGATCCGTAGTATGTGACATAGTTCTTGCCAGAACTTAGAAATAAATTGGGATCCACGGTCAGACAGAAGAGTTTTTGGGATACCATGTAATCTAAAGACATGTTTCATCAGGAGTTCTGCCGTTTGTTTGGACGAAGGTAGTCTGCGAATAGCAATGAAATGTGCCATCTTTGTCAGATGGTCCACTGACACCAAGATGGTATTAAATCCTTTGGAAAGAGGCAATTCTACGATGAAGTCCAAGGACAAAACTTCCCATGGAGTTTGGGGTATTGGTAGACTGCATAGTAGACCGGATGGTCTTGTAGTGTCAATTTTGGACCTGGCACAGACATTGCATGAAGAGACGAATTTTTGTATAGATGTTTTCATGTCAGGCCACCAGAATTGCCGGGAAATCAAATTAAGAGTCTTTGTCATACCAATATGTCCTGCCATAGGCACATCATGAGATAATTCCAAGATCTTGGTGCGTAGGGTAGGTGGTATGTAAAGTTTGTCGTTGTAGTAGAGGAAGCCTTCTGCATCAGTATTTAGTTGTGGTGGGGGTGAATCCAAACTTATACCATGCAAAACCTCTTCCTTCAAGGAACGGACAACTCCAATAATGCGTTTGTGAGGTATTATAGGAACGGAAGGGATTTCAAAGTAGTTTTCTTCAGTTAGTCGTGATAGTGCATCCGCCTTTTTGTTCTTATCTGCAGGTGTGTAAGTCACTAGGAAGTTAAACCTTAGAAAGAATAGTGACCATCGTACCTGTCGGTGCGAGAGAGTTTTGCTAGTCTGAAGATATTGGAGGTTTTTATGGTCCGTGTATATAATTATTGGTAATTGGGTGCCTTCGAGTAAATGTCGCCAATTCTCCAGAGCCAATTTTATAGCAAGCAGTTACTTTTCACCCACGGGGTAATTTATCTCGGGACTGCTTAGGGATTTAGAAAAAAAGGCGACTGGATGAAGTGGTGAAGTGTGGGTTGGTCGTTGGGAGAGTATTGCTCCTACTGCCATGTTTGACGCATCTACCTCCAGAATGTATTGGAGGGATGGGTCTGGATGGTGTAATATGGGAGCGGAAGTAAACCTTGTCTTTAACAAGTGAAAAGCTTTATTGGCTTCTTCTGACCATTTGAATGGTTTTTTTATGCTAGTGAGCTGTGTGAGGGGTCTCACAATAGCAGAAAAGTTTTTAATGAACTTCCTGTAGAAATTTGAAAATCCCAGGAATCGCTGTAGCGCCTTGCGTGTGGTTGGTGTAGGCCAATCCTGAATGCAGGATATTTTACTCATGTCCATCTCGATTCCTGTTTTGGATATGATGTAGCCTAGAAAGAGTACCTCGTCTTTATGAAACAAGCATTTCTTCAGTTTCACATAAAGGTTATGTGCAAGCAATCTCGATAGTACAAGTCTTACATGTCTTATGTGTTCAGACAGGGATCGTGAATATATAAGTATATCGTCCAGATATACCACAACACAGACATCTAGTAAGTCTTTAAAAATATCGTTTATAAATCGTTGGAAAACTGCAGGGGCGTTGCATAGCCCGAATGGCATCACAAGATATTCGAACAATCCGTATCTGGTTCTGAATGCAGTCTTCCACTCGTGTCCATCACGGATTCGAATGAGATTGTATGCCCCTTTCAGGTCCAATTTTGAAAAATAGGTAGCTCCACGCACCTGCTCAATGAGCTCAGGGATAAGCGGTAGAGGATAGCGATCTTTTATTGTGATAGCATTCAATTTCCTGTAGTCGATGATAGGTCTGAGACTTGAGTCCTTATTGCGAACAAAAAAGAGTCCTGCTGCTGTGGAAGAAGTGGAAGGTCTAATAAAACCTTTTTCCAAATTCTCATCCAAATAGGTTTTGAGATGGGAAAGTTCATCCTGTGAAAGAGGATAAACATGACCGAACGGCAATTTGCTATTTGGGAGTAGATCAATGCTACAATCATAGTCTCGATGAGGAGGTAATGCTTGAGCATTTTTCTCAAGAAAAACCTCAGAAAGATCCTGATAACATAGTGGTGCAATCTCATCTGTCACCATAGACAGAATCTTCCCGGAAGACGGGAGGTTACACGTATCCTCGCAATAGCAAGAGAGGAAGGCCTAGGACCGTTCCTTCCAATCTATGGTTGGTTGGTGTGTGTGTAACCAGGGAAGTCCCAACACAATGGGAAAGTGGGGTGAAGGTATTAAATCGAAGGTAGTAGTCTCCCTATGAGACTCGTTAATAGTGACTAGAAGTGCTTGTGTCTGATCGGTGATCGGACCAGAGGATAACGGAACACCGGTAATAAGGCTTACTGAGACAGGTTTAAGTTTAGAAATAATAGGAATTTTATTTGAAGCAGCAAAACATATATCAATATAATTTCCACAAGATCCTGTGTCAATCATGGCCTTAGTAGTAATCCTGTTCTGGTCCCACTGTAATGTCAAACAAACAAAAATGTAAGGGTTAGTGAATGAAGTTGTCAATCCCCCTAGGAGGACATGTGAACACTCACCCTTCTTTTTGTTGACTAGGGGACAGACATTTATCTTGTGATCCGGGGATGCACAGTACAAGCAGAGATTTTCATATCGTCTTTTGGCTTTTTCCATAGTTGATAGCGGTGGGCGTATGGTTCCTACCTCCATAGGAACGGGGTTAACGGCCGGAATCCGAGAGGAAACGGATAATGGCATTCCTATTTTCTCAGCCTTTCTTTCTCGTAGTCTTCTATCTATGGTAGTACTGAGTTGTATTAATGCATCCAGGGTTTTTGGTAGATCCGCTCGGGCGAGCTCGTCCTTAACGGCTTCTGATCGGCCAAGCCTAAATTGGGTTTTCAGAGATGCATCATTCCATTCTGAATCAAGGGTCCATCTCTTGAATTCCGCGACAAAGTCTTCTACAGGCCTCCTTCCTTGTTTCAAGGATCTTAATTGAAGATCGGCAGTACTCTGCCTATTGGGGTCATCATATAGGCTAGTGAGTTCTACTAGGAACAAGGCATAGGAGTTGAGAAGCTGGTCGTTTTTCTCAAAAAGAGAGTCTGCCCAGGCTCGAGGATCGCCTGTTAGGTAAGAAATAATAGTACAAACCTTAATGTGATCAGTAAGGTAGGTACGAGGTTTTAGCAAAAAAAGTAACTCACATGCGTTTTTAAATTCGCGAAATTTTTTGCGATCGCCTGTAAATACCAAAGGGGGATTTATCTTGGGTTCAGGGGACTGAGCAGAGGTAAGTTGTGTCAGTCTAATTACCTGCTGCGATAGAGCCTGATTGTCTTCTTTTAATTCAGCAAGTGCGTGTATTAACGCAGTTACTTGCTGTTTTAATTGTGTCACCTGAGTGGTTATTTCTGCTGAATCCATTTGTGGGTTCGTTCAATCTGTAACGCTCCTGCGTTTCATGTATGGTGTGGATTTTCAGCTGCAGAAATATTCCACTTCAGTAGTCATGTAAGAGAGATGCTGAGATACCATTCCCAACCTCAATGACTCATCATGTGTGGAAGGTCTTAATTCAGCTAGTAAATACACACACTCAACAAGCTGGTTCCTAGAGTGACTTTATGTATGTAGTAACACAGTGATGAAGATTTAAGAGACAGGTTGAGTGGAGGTGGTAGGTG
Organism: Pelophylax lessonae; assembly: GCF_965119305.1. NCBI lineage: Eukaryota > Metazoa > Chordata > Amphibia > Anura > Ranidae > Pelophylax > Pelophylax lessonae. The sequence continues at coordinate 70,167,796 of NC_138777.1, forward strand.
ACAGACACTTGAAGGTAAGACAGTAGCAGATGGATGCAGGTAGGTTTAGCAATCATGTATGGTAGCAGATGACAGAGTAGCAGGTGGACATACAAGAGAGATCAACCCAGTGCAGGAATAAGTAGCAGTAGTCTTAAGAGCTAGCAATCTAGATATGCAGATGTGATAAATAGTCTTTACTATGCAGAGCTAGATAGTGTAAGCTTAGTATAAGTTTATAGAGGGTTCCCCTGCGGGGTACTTAGCACTAATAGCAATACAGCCGAAGGTTGGTTCAGGAGGAGCGGATGATCCGGAAGCGGGATGCAGGGATCAGCGCAGCGAGGTTCCGTCAGCGAGGTATGCTTGCAAGCACGAAAGCTTCAAGCCAAGTTAGCATCCAGGTAAGGGTGTTTGAACGAACACATGTGAGTGAGAACCGGCGATTTAAATAGCCATCTAGTCCGGCGCTGAGTGATGACAGCTTCAGTCTTAAAGGTGTATGCGCACCTTTCCAAAAGAGAATGGTGGGGCGCATACACTTGTGAAAAGAGTAATTTAGGGTACCAAAGGTACCGGAACATTACAGCCGGCAGCCTTCATCCAGCCCCAGACAATGACGCTTCCACCACCATGTTTGACTGCAGGCAAGATACACTTGTCTTTGTACTCCTCACCTGGTTGCCACCACACACTCTTGACACCATCTGAACCAAATAAGTTTATCTTGGTCTCATCATACCACAGGACATGGTTCCAGAATTCCATGTCCTTAGTCTTCTTGTCTTCAGCAAACTGTTTTGCAGGCTTTCTTGAGCATCATCTTTAGAAGAGGCTTCCTTCTGGGATGACAGTCATACTGACCAATTTTATGCAGGGTGCGGTGTATGGTCTGAGCACTGACAGGCTGACCCCCACCCCTTTAACCTCTGCAGCAATGCTGGCAGCACTCATAGGTCTATTTCCCAAAGACAACCTCTGGATATGACTCTGAACACATGCCCTCAACTTTTTTGGTCGACCATGACAAGGCCTGTTCTGAGTGGAACCTGTCCTGTTAAACCGCTGTATGGTCTTGGCCACCTTGCTGCAGCTTAGTTTCAGGGTCCTGGCAATCTTATAGCCTAGGCCATCTTTATGTATCGCAAAAATTCTGTTTTACAGATCCTCAGAGAGTTCTTTGCCATGAGTTGCCATGTTGAACTTACAGTGACCAGTATGAGAGAGTGAGAGCGATAACACCAAATTTAACACACCTGCTCCCCATTCACACTTGGGACCTTGTAACACTAACGAGTCACATGACACCAGGGAGGGAAAATGGCTTCTTGGGCCGAATTTGGAAATTTTCACTTAGGGGTGTACTCACTTTTGCTGCTAGCGTTTTAGACATTAATGGCTGTGTGTTGAGTTATTTTGAGGGGACAGCAAATTTACACTGTTATACAGGCTGTACACTCACTACTTTACATTGTAGCAAAGTGTAATTTCTTCAGTGTTGTCACATGAAAAGATATACTGAAATATTTACAAAAATGTGAGGGGTGCACTCACTTTTGTGAGATAATGTATATATGCATAAATTATGAGATCATTTACAGCCCTGGGATTGTGCATTAATTCACCTAAAATGTATAGAGTTGTGTGTGGCTAAGTCTAATGATAACTTTAACAAAAAATCTGGTACCTACATCCCGATCAGAAATACATAGAAAAATTGGTGTGTGGTCCATGATCTGCCCCACTCCCTGCAGTCAAAAGAGGGGATGTCGAGTAAGGTAGGCAGCTACAGGGACCACTGGGGGACTACTGGGACTTTTTTTTCTAGACCCTGTCACATCTAAAAGGATGTCCCACTGAGTGATTTTCCTCACCACCTAACCCCCCCCCCCCCACATGGATCCTCGGCCCTGTCACGTCTAAAGGAGATCCAGGGATGTGTCGCTCCTAGACTATGTCATAACTAAAGGAGTCCTGGGGGTGTGCTGCTCCTAGGCTCTGTCACATCTAAAGGAGCCCTGGAGATGCGTCCCTAAAAATTGCACAAGCGACAACTCAATGACTCCCACATCGCATGCGGGATCTCTGGCTGCAGCGCCATACAACGGGAGGAAAAGAAGCGGCTGTTTCAAAAGGCATCAGGGACAAATCCGGGAAGTCTGAACCGGTATGGAGGAAGTAAGTAGCCCCAGTAATCACAGAAGTGAGATATCAATTCTTCTATTGAACACTTTCCTCTGGTTGGCCATTACCAAATAATCCTTCACTGCTATTCTCCACATATACTTTATTGTATTTATTCTTGGGGCAATCTATGGCAGCCTGTGTGCCATCTAGTGGCCAAATAGAGGTGGTGAAAAAGTTTACAGCCAATGTACTATTGTTGCACCCTAATAGTAGAAATTAGTGCTTAGTCTATTAGCCACTTAAAGCGGAGTTCCAGTCTTTTTTGTGTTTATAAAAGTCAGCAGCTACAAGAAGTGTATCTCACCTGTCCCAGGATCCAGCCATGTGGTCACCCAAACCACCGCTTGTTTCCCTCTCCCCATCCCAGCGCTGGCATTACATATGTGGACACCCGGCTGAGACAGCTTGGAAGTTGGTACCTGTCAAAACTAGGTACCCGCTCCCCCCCAAAAAAAGTTACATGCCAAATGTGGCATAGGAGGTGGAGAGGCATGCTTAGAGCGGAGCTTCCTCTTTTGGGTGGAGCTCTGCTTTAAAGACCAGGCCTTTTTCTGACATTTATTGTTTAGAAGTAAAAATCATTTTTTTGTGCTAGAAAATAGAATATAAAATATGTTTCTCTTACGTCCTCCGACAGTCGCCGCCTCTTCATATTCGTCACATATGGGTATTAGACTTTGCTCCGAAGGAGTAGCTAGGCAACAGAATATGTTAACATTAAAGCTTTTAACATATCCCACCCTCAAGGGGTGGTCCCCTCAGTCAATACCCTCCTACTTCCTGCAACCACATCTCAGTTTCAATGTCTAGCTTGTCAGGAGTGGCTGGCTCTCTCTGTGCTGGGGCTTTGTGCCCCAGACTCTTTCTTCTTTTTTGATTTTTTGTTTGAGTTTTCTCTCTACCTTTACTTAGCTGTTCTTTTTGTCAGCATTAGTTAGTTCTTCAGATGAAGAGGATCATGCGGGCTGGGTCTCGGGCTGATCCCCCTGGTCGCAGGTCGTGGGTCAGTGGCTTCCCAGCCTGCCATCGAGTGTTCAGCCAGGTAACGCTCCTGGCACAGTGAACGACCCATCCCTGTTCGGTGCAGGGATGATTGGTGAGGTGGCTACCTCACTGGACGCTGTGCGGTTTCTTAACCCCCATTCTGTGCGTCTTGTATGTGACTCTCCCTGCCTCATGTGCAGCGGCTTGTTCGCCTGTGCGGGTCCCCCACGCCATTGTGAGGTAAGTGTATCTATGTGGGGACCTGTCTGTCTGGGGGGGTGTCAGTCTGGGACTGTGTAACCTGCCTCTGTTCACACTGTTTGTCTCCCTATCACTCGGCTGCATGCTGTGGGCTGCAGGGGGGGGGGAGCTGTGTGACACTATCTGTGTCAGCTTTGTCAGTGTGAGAAGCTGTGTGCTGTGGGGCATGTTTTGTGGCATGGTTGGGCACTATACAGCGATCGCTGCGGCGATCTAACATGTTTTTTTATACATGGATGACATGTGTGCATTACTGTACTGTGGAGCGGCGGTTTCCGCGCCAAACGGCGCCATTTTGCCTACACTCGCTCCGGCCGCATGTTCTACATGCATGGCGGCCATTTTCTTGTAGCCTCCCATAGGCTTTAATAGAGTGCCCTGGCCGCATCACTTCCTCTTCTCCAGGAACACCGATCGAGGCAGCAGCAGCGGCAAGGGTCTCCTCAGGTTATATCCTTCTTATCCATTGCCTGTGTCAGTTTTATTGTCCCTGTGGGGGTCTCATTGTGCTTGTGTGTGGTGCGGTGGGCTGCGCTCGCCGCGCTTGTTAAAGGGGCAGTTAACCCTTTATTATCCGGCATTTGTAATAGGGGCAATGGATTCTTAGGAGGGAAAATTTCCTACCGCCTTGGTGGAAAGCCAGGGGACCGCTGTTTCCCCCCCAGGGGGGGATTTAGCCACTATTGTGGCTGGCCTTGCTGCTCAGGTGCAGATGCTGGTGGCTGCTCAATCTACTAAAAGACCCAGAGTTTCTCTTTCCTCTGATTCTGAGGGTGAAGGTGATGGGGCTGTTATGGCGGGGGCCTGCTTATCGGGGTCCCGCTCCTCCCTGGATCTAGTGGGGTCCGAGGTGGAGGCTGAAGTTGAAGGGGTTGATAATTCTCCCCCTGGCTCGCCTGAAGAGCTTGCAATCATGGATGAATTGATTGCTTCCATAAAACAAACGCTGCGTTTGCAGGATGAAGTGTGTCCCCCCGCTGCCTTGGCGCCTTATGGGACGCAGAGGAAACGCAGGACGCCGCAGGTTTTTCCCTGCAATGATGATTTTCAGCGCGCTGTTAAGGAACAATGGCGCAATCTACGCAAACCTTTTGCTGTACCAAGTAGGTTCAAGCTGCGTTATCCTTTCTCGCCTTCCACTGATGAAAGGTGGTGTGTGCCACCCCCAGTGGATCACGCAATTGCGGTTTTAAACAAATCCACTGCGATTCCTGCAGAGGATTCCCCTGTGTTCCGTGATGCCACGGATAGGAGATTGGAGTCTCTTGCCCGTCATACTTATTCTGTTACGGGTTCTATGCTTAAGGCTCTGTTTGCCTCTCTCATGGCGGCCCAGGCTGTCACAAGTTGGACGCAGATGCTTAGGCGCGTCCTAGTGGCCGATTCGGCCTCGCCGGCGACCCTGGATATGGTGGATCAAGTCCACCAGGGTGTCATGTATCTGTGTGATGCGGACTTGGTCCCGTTGGCTGCACGTGTGCACAGCGTGGCGGTGTTGTCTCGCCGCCTGGTTTGGTTGAAATGTTGGTCGGTGGACCAATCTTCACGTAAGACCTTAGCCAATCTGCCTTATGATGGGTCTCGCCTTTTTGGGGAGTCCTTGGATGTGTTGATTAAGGGGATCACCGGAGGTAAGAGCACTCTCTTGCCCCATTTCCCCAAGGCTAAGGGGGCTTCTGGGAAGAAGCATGCTAATTTTCGGCCCCCTCAGGGGTCCTTTCGTGCCTTTCGGTCGCACTACAAGGGCAAACCGTTCAAAGGTCAAGGCTCTCAGAAGAAGCCATGGTCTGGAAAACAGAAGTCCGGTCAATCCGGATCCGCAGCCCATAACAGTGCGGCCTGAAGGGGCGCCCTCACCCAGTTTTGGGGTGGGGGGACGCTTGCTCGGTTTTCTTCAGCCCTGGTTGGCCCGCGTGCGGGACAGATGGGTTCAGGAGATCGTTCGATCTGGTTACAAGATCGAGTTTCTCTCTCGGTCGGAGAGCAGATTTTTTCCCTCAAATCTTCAACTGTCTCCAGAGCGTTTACGGGACCTGCACCTGGCGGTGCGGGACCTGAGAGCTCAGGGAGTGGTAGTTCCGGTGCCTCATCGGGACAGATTTCGGGGGTTTTATTCCAATCTGTTCACCGTGCCCAGAAAGGAGGGCAAGGTTCGTCCAATTCTGAATTTGAAGGCTCTGAACCGCTCTGTGCGGGTTCGCAAGTTCCGCATGGAATCCCTGCGGTCGGTGGTGGCTGCCCTGGTTCCGGGGGAATTCATGGCCTCCATCGATTTGAAGGATGCGTATCTTCACATCCCCATTTTCGAGGGTCACCAGAGGTACCTTCGATTCGCCATTGCGGAGGATCACTACCAGTTCGTGGCGTTGCCTTTTGGTCTCGCCTCGGCTCCGCGGGTCTTCACCAAGGTGCTTGCACCGGTTCTGGCATTATTGAGGGCCCAGGGCATTTCTGTCCTGGGGTATCTGGACGACATTCTGGTTCGGTCTGCGACCAGCCAGGGTCTGGAGAAGGACCTGTCTGTCACGATGCAAACTCTGCAGGAGTTTGGTTGGACGATAAATTTTCCAAAGTCGACACTGAGTCCGTCGGTTCGTCTTCCCTACCTGGGAATGATTCTGGACTCGGTGCAGGCGAAGGTCTTCCTGCCGGAAGACAAACTCAGAACTCTTCAGGAGGAAGTCAGGTCCCTCAGGGACGTTCCGCACTCGTCTCTGCGGACGTGCATGAGATGTCTGGGATTGATGGTCTCGGCCTTCGAGGCGATTCCCTTCGCCCAGTTTCACACGCGGGGTCTCCAAGCGGAGATCCTGTCCATGTGGGACGGGCGACCTCAATCTCTGGATCTTCAAATCTCGTTGAGTCATCGCACCAGAAGAGACCTTCTGTGGTGGCTCCAGTCCCCGATGGTGTCCGGGGGCAAGTCGTTTCGTCCTATCTCGTGGACGGTAATCACTACGGATGCCAGCCTGTCGGGCTGGGGTGGTGTTCTGGGCGTTCTGTCCGCCCAGGGGACTTGGTCGGAGGGGGAGTCCTCCCTTCCGATCAACATTCTGGAATTGCGTGCGATAAATCTCTGTCTTCATCGCTGGACGGACCGGCTGCAGGGCTGCCCGGTTCGGGTGCAGACGGACAATGCCACGGCGGTGGCCTACTTCAACCACCAAGGGGGCACCAGGAGTGCCCGAGCGGCTCGGGAAGTAGCCGACATTCTGTCTTGGGCCGAGACTCATGTCCCGGCGATAACGGCGGTTCACATTCTAGGGGTGGAGAACTGGCAGGCGGACTATCTGAGTCGCCAGACCTTGGATCAGGGGGAATGGTCTCTCCACCCGGCTGTCTTCCAGATGTTGTGCGCGAAGTGGGGTCTTCAGATGTGGACCTGTTCGCGTCTCGTCTCAACAACAAGGTGAGAAGGTTCGTGGCAAGGATGCGCGACCCTCGGGCAGACGCGTCGGACGCGTTAGTGGCCCCGTGGCATCAGTACAAGCTGATGTACGCGTTTCCACCGATTCAGTTGCTGTCCAGGTTCCTTCGCAGGTTACACTCGGAACGCAGCACGGTGATTCTTGTGGCACCGGACTGGCCTCGCCGGTCCTGGTACGCAGACCTCGTGAATCTAGCGGTCGACGCCCTGTGGCGTCTGCCTCTTCGAGCCGATCTCCTGTCTCAAGGGCCGATATACCATCCTGCTTTACAGTCGCTGGCTTTGACGGCCTGGCTGTTGAGACCGAGGTCCTGAAGGAGAAGGGTCTCTCCCCAGAGGTCGTTCATACCTTGATCAACGCGAGGAAGTCTTCCTCAGGGAAGGTTTATTACCGTACTTGGAAGGCCTATTTTGCCTGGTGTGAGTCCAGGGGGTTTTCACCCCGCACGTACTCGGTTTCCCGAGTGCTGTCCTTCCTTCAAACGGGTGTCGATCAGCGTTTGGCGCTGGCTACGATAAAGGGTCAGGTGTCTGCGCTGGCCGTTCTGTTTCAACGTCCCGTGGCTTCCAACTCCTTGGTTGGCACTTTTGTTCAGGGAGTGCGGCATCTGGTTCCTCCTAGGAGGGATCCTCTGCCCCCTTGGGACTTGAATCTCGTTCTATCTGTGTTACAACGTGCTCCTTTTGAACAGATCAGGGAAATCTCGTTGTCTATGTTGTCCAAAAAGGTCGCCTTTTTGGTTGCGATCACTTCGGCTCGCAGAGTGTCGGAGCTGGCGGCTTTGTCCTGCAAGTCTCCGTATCTGGTTGTTCATTTGGACAAGGTGGTCTTGCGACCTAATCCTTCTTTTCTTCCGAAGCGAGTTTCGGAATTCCATCTTAATGAGGATATTGTCTTGCCTTCGCTGTGCGCAAAGCCTAAACATCCAAAGGAGGTGAGTCTTTTCGAAAGACGGATTCCTTGTTTGTTCTTCCAGAGGGTCCTCGGAAGGGCATGGCGGCGTCGGCCTCTACCATCGCCAAATGGATCAGGCAGACCATTGAACAGGCCTATGCTTTGCAGGGGAAGGTTCCCCCTGTGCCTGTGAAGGCGCACTCTACTAGATCTCTGAGTACGTCTTGGGCCTGTCGTCATGGGGCTTCTGTAGTCCAGGTGTGTAAGGCGGCGACCTGGTCGACCGTGCACACTTTCACAAAATTCTACAAAGTAGATGTTCAGCCATCGGCGGATGCTTCCTTTGGCCGCAAGATTCTTAGTGCGGCGATTCCCTAGGGTCCCTTGTTGGGGACCTCTGGCTGTTGGGATAAGTTTTTTATCCCCTGGTTATTTGTCTTTTCCTGGGTTGTTGCTCCTGTTGAGCACTTGTTTTTTTCCTGTTGCCCAGCTGGTTTCCTTCCTTTGGTAAGGTTCCTTTCTTTGATGCGGAGACTGCGTTGCCTTTCGGCGCGGATGCGTTTCCCACCCCTCATGTTTGCACTGCTTTGGGACGTCCCCATATGTGACGAATATGAAGAGGCGGCGACTGTCGGAGGACGTAAGAGAAAACGGAATTTTTGTAAAATCTTACCTGTAAAATTCCTTTCTCTGAGTCCTCCGACAGTCGCCGCCCCCGCCCCTCTTTTGGGGTTTGGTTGTATACTCTACTGCTATTCCACTGAAACTGAGATATGGTTGCAGAAAGTAGGAGGGTATTGACTGAGGGGACCACCCCTTGAGGGTGGGATATGTTAAAAGCTTTAATGTTAACATATTCTGTTGCCTAGCTACTCCTTCGGAGCAAAGTCTAATACCCCATATGTGACGAATATGAAGAGGCGGCGACTGTCGGAGGACTCAGAGAAAGGAATTTTACAGGTAAGATTTTACAAAAATTCCGTTTTTTGCTAAAAAAAAAAAAACAGACCCTAGAGAATAAAATGGTGCTCATTGCAATTTTTTATGTCGGACTGTATTTGTCACACCGTCTTTCAAACGCAATTTACAAAAAAAATAAAAAAATTGTTCCACCCAAATTTTTGTTTTTTTAGATAAAAATACCCCTAGAACAGTCAGGGCTAGTGCATTTGATAGCCTCTGATCTGTCCCCTGTTTAGCTTACCTGCTAAATTAAATACTTACCTTGTAAATTTCTTGTCCAGCGCTGCCATCTGCGGTGTGGGCAGCTGAAGCCGCAGTGTCCCTCTTCCTGGATGTCGGAGTCCCAGAATGCCAAGCCTCATCACTTCCGGGGCAAGCGCATCATCCCACGGCTGGTTCTGCGCATACCCAGAAGCTGTTCTCATTCATTCAGCAGGGAATGACGCGCCTGAACCGGAAGTGACGAGGGACACCGGTGCAGGCGCATTGACACCTGGGATTGATGACACTCATCTCCCAGGAGTCAATGCAAAGAAGGAAGTGACGTCGGCGGCCGCAGAAGGAGGAAGTGGCAGGAAGGTAAGTTAATTTTCATTAAAAATAAAGGTAAGTGAAACAAAAAAAAAAAAAAAAAATATTATCCAATTCTTTTTCAGGATGTTTTAATGTAACTGATGCTGTAAATTTAAAAATGAGGGTGGAACTCCGCTTTAATGAGTTAAAAACAAATACTATAATTACCCCAATTTTTTGTGTATATTGGGAAAGATGAAGTTACCCTGAGTAAATTGATACCCAACATGTCATGCTTTAAAATTGCGCACGCTCGTGAAATGGCGCCAAACTACATAGGTGACTCTTTAAAAATGTTTTTACAGGTTACCTGTTTAAAGTTACAGAGGAGGTCTTGCCCTAGAATTCTCACTCTCGCTTTAACGATTGCAGCGATACCTCACATTAAATACTCAGAGCAGCCCGCCTGGCACCAACAACCATGCCACATTCAAAGTCATTTAAATACCCTTTATTCCCCATTCTGATGCTTGGTTTAAATTTCAGCAAGTTGTCTTCACCACGTCTAGATGTCTAAATGCATTAAGTTGCTGCAATGTGTTTGGCTGATTAGCAATTAGTGTTACCAAGCAATTGAACAGGTGCACCTAATAAAGGGGCCGGTGAGTGTATATCTAACCTTCTAGGAATGTTGGTGTATATAACACGCGCTGGGCCCCAGTATATGAAGGATCAAATGGCGTATGTTTTATTCCCCGTTTTATATATAATCAGAATTCATCCCCAAAGCATTACATGCTGTCAATGAAGAAACCAGGTGATCCTTCCAAAGATCCATTCACTTTCACATCACAGCCTCCCTCGGCATTACAGCCATTACAGTGCCCCTTCACAGTGCAGTCCCCTTTACATCACAGTGCCCCTTTACATTAATGTAACTGGGACTACTCTGTAAAGGGGGCACTGTAATGTAAAGTGGGGCTGTGATGTAAAGGGGGCACTGTAATGTAAAGGGGGGCTGTGATGTAAAGGGAGCTGCACTGTAAAGGGGACACTGTAATGATTATAGTCCCCCTTATATTACAGTGTCACTAGCAACCCTGCACAGGACTCCTACCTTTGGCAGGGCAGAGGCTGTGATTAGTCCATGTGTCCTCTCCAGGCTCACCCACCCACCCAACGATGTCATCCTATCAGCAGGGCAGGGGGCGGGAGAAACTCTCCATTCTGCTCTGCAGCTCCTCCTGCCCCCTGCCCTGCTGATTGGATGGCACAACAGGAGATGAGCGGCGACCGCGGTCTGCACGGGTCTATCGCAGTCACTACTCATCTCCTGTTGTGCAGCCCGGTCATCAAGAGGCTGTGAACCATCACAGGTCCATGGCCCGGGGTTGGGGACCCCTGCACTATAGGACCAAGACAGAACCGCAGTGCCATTTACAGAGAACTTCTAGAACGGGGGCTTCAACCATGTATCATGTTCTATACACACATGAGCATAGCCAGTCCCGCCTCAGGCATATGAACTAGAAATCCCATCAAAGGGAATAGTGGTATCCTCAAAGTCTGTGCATACTTCAAACCAGGGGAGCCCAGGAATGGCGGCAGGAGGGAAAGAGGTGTTCAGGTGGCTGTAGAGTCACTCAGATCATTTTTACATTTAGAGCATTGGCGGCACCATAAAATTATACCAGGATCATGGCTGCAGCCCGAGGACATGCAGGTATATCCTAGGGTCTGGAAATGGTTAAAGCCCCCTAAAGTCTAATCTGAATGGACACACAGAGCAGCGGCTCGGGTGTCCCCATAGCAAGCTGCTTACTGTGGGGGCACTCGGCAGGAGGGAGGGAGAGGCCAGGGGAGCCTAAGAGGGACCCAAGAAAAAGGAGGATCTGGGCTGCTCTGTGCAAAACCAACTACACAGAGCAGGTAAGTATAACATGTTATTGGTATTTTTAAATGAAAAAACTGAGTCTTTAGTATCACTTTAAATAGTTTTATTTTGGTAATAAGACAAATAAATCCACTGACAAGAGTTATAAAGCTATAGATTTTTATTATTTCCTGAAATGAAAAAACCAACAAGATCCTATAATAAAAATCACAAAGCAGTGTTATTTCCGCACATTTTTCTGTTTCCGCACTTAAGAAAGTTGCATATCCTCATTCTTCCAGCAGTGGCAGTGAGCAGTCCTTCCATTATACTGAAGGGGTGTCACATGAGCACCGTCCGGTGCTGAAATACTAAAGAAGGGCTTATTCACATCATGTCCATTGAGCTGCATTTTGCTGCCACACCTCCACACATGTATAGTATGAGCAGAGCCGGTACAGGGGGGGGGGGGGTTGAAGGGACAGGGTGCCCTGAGCGGTAACATCAGCGGGGACTCCGATGCACAGGGCAGGCGACTCCAATTGCCGCCTGACACCCGCGATCGCTCCCCACTGAGAGAGAACAACGGTCAGCTATTGTAAACACAGCTGACCGTTCTTCTCCCTGGAATGATCACAGAGCGCCTCTGATCCTTCTATATAGGATCACAGGTCTCTGTGATAATTTCACGCCCCCATACAGTTAGAAACACACCCCTTGATCACCCACAGTGTTAACCCCTTCCCTGCCAGTGTCATTAGTACAGTGACAGTGCATATTTATAGCACTGATTACTGTAGTAATGTCACTGGTCCCCCCAAAAGTGTCAAAAATGTCAGTCAGGTGTCCAATCTGTCCGCTGCAATGTCGCAGTCCCGCAAAAAATGACAGATCGCCGCCATTACTAGTGAAAAAAAAAAAGAAAAAAACAATAAAAATTACATAAATCTTTCCCGTAGTTAGTAGACGCGATACCTTTTGCGAAAACCAACCAAAAATATGTAGAAGAAAACAAATTAGCCTAAGATGTTAAAAAATTTAGATTTTTAAATGTTTTCTATTGAATTTGTATTGTTTTAAGTATTTTCTTGTTTTGAAACGACATTGACTCTTATATTACACCCGGGACGGGGACGGGATTGGGGATGGGGGGGCGCAGTTTGCCATCTTCGCCCTGGGCACCAAATGACCTTGTCCCAGCCCTGAGTATGAGTAGGACCCATAGGAAACAATTGTTTTCTATGTGCCCTGTTCACACCATGCATGTGTGTTGTTGCTTACTTTATGTGAAATCCCCGGTGTTCCTGCCAGTCCCTCTGTTTTCCTATTATAAACTGTCCACACCAAGCAGAAAAGCACAGCGTGGTCAGTTCCCTAGCTGTGCTGAGAACTCAGTGTACTGTTGCCCTGACACGCCCCCATCTGCATAGCCATTCACTTGGAAGCCCAGTGTGCTGCTGCTTCTCCTCCCCCAGCTCATATGAAGCTGAGAACAGAGAGAATGTGATCACTTATAAAAAAGGGAAAAAAGTATTTATAATGTTTTTATATCTACACAAAAATGTTTTGCCTTTCTTTTTTATTTTCAAATGAATGGGTTGTCTTACTAGGTGATCGTTTACAATCACTTTAACTCAAAAAAAGTCCCTTCTGTTGGTCTCAGCCTCCTATTCTCCAAATTCCTTTTGTTTTCCCTGTGATGTCACTTCCTGTTAGATGGTGGCTACGTTCATTCTCCATGGTCCTCACAGTAAGTAAGAGCATTGCCTGTGCAATGATAATCAAAATGCAGTGTACAACACCACCGGTGCAAAATGATGAAGTGATACAATAGATAAAAAATTATCCACAAAAAGAATGCACAAACAAACCAAAATACTGTATAAAACACCAACTGTGCACTGTGATGAAGTGATGCAATAAATATAAATAGTCCACAAATTAAATGAATTAAAAAATAAAACAAGTGAGTCCACATAAGGTGATGATATTCCTAATCTGGAAATGCAGTGGTAAAGAAAGGGCTCTTTGTAGTGCAGTGTCCTCAAAGTGTGCGGTGAAATGGCTCCTTACCAGAATTAACCAGTAAATCGCATAAAGATGGATCCAATTACCACGACCCAAGCTATGGTGTAACCACGGCCCACACTAGGACACCTCGTGCAGATGGATAAAATGGTCTCTTACCAGATGGAAAGGAAAAGTCAGCCAATTAAAACTCTATCCAGAGTATGGATGGCCACAGACCAGCAGGGATGGATTATAAGGCTGAAAGACTGTTTCCCCCGTGCACGGTATCCCGGAGTTCTATCACCATGTAGGGCTGTAAACCTTCCTCCATGCAAGGCAAAGACTCATACAAAAAAGGAGGAAGACCAATCGTGTATTATGTACATATAGTAGAACACTTACATAAGCCCAATGATCAATTTCTTCCGATAATGGTATTCGCGGCCGCCTGCAGTGCGGACCGCAAAGATGTGACAGTGCGGCCTCTCCTAGCCGACGTGTTTCCCCTTGAGAAAATCTTAATTCGTTTTTTTTTTTTTACAAAAAGTTGTCACTAAATGATATATTGCTCACACATGCCATTAGTATATGTGAAATGACACCCCAAAATACATTTTGCTGCTTCTCCTTAGTATGGGGGTACCCCATGTGTGAGACTTTTTGGCAGTCTAGCCGCGTAAAGGACCCCGAAAACCAATCACCGCCATCAGGCTTTCCAAGGGCGTAAATTGTTGATTCCACAAACTGTGATTCTATCACAGTTTTGGAGGCCATGAAATGCCAAGACAGCACAAACCCTCCCCCCCAAATTACGCCTTTTCGGAAAGTACACACCCCAAGCTATTTGCTGAGAGACATGTTGAGTGTTTTGCAGATATCACTGTTTGTCACAAAGTTTTGAGAATTGAAAAAAGAGAAAAAAAATGCATTTTCTTTTTCTTCATTTTCCAAAATAAATGAGAGCTGCAAAATACTCCCCATGCATCTTAGCAAATACCTCAGGGTGTCTACTTTTCGAAAATGGGTCATTTGGGGGGGGGGGGGGGGGGGTTTGTGCTATCTTGGAATTTCATGGCCTCTAAAACTGTGATCGGTAGTGAGGAGTGAAATCAACAATTTGTGGTCTTAGAAAGCCTGAACGTGGTGATTGGTTTTCGGGGTCCTGTACGTGGCTAGACTGCCAAAAAGTCTCACACATGTGGTATCTCTGTACTCGGAAGAAGCAGTAGAATGCATTTTGGTATTTCATTTCAAATATATTCATGGCATGTGTGAGCAATATATCATTTCATGACAACTTTGTGTAAAAAAAAAAATTAAAAAAATAATAATAATTTCCCCCGAAACTTGTGGCAAAATATAAAATATTCCATGGACTCACCATGCCTCTCAGAAAATAGGTTGGAATGTTTACTTTGCAAAATGGGGTCATTTGGGGGGGGTTGTGCTATCTTGAAATTTTCAGAGCCCCTGAAACTGTGATAGGTAGTGAGGAAGTAAAATAAGCAATTTACGCCATTAGAAAACCTGAAGGTGGTGATTGGTTTTTGGGGTTCCATACACAGCTAGGCTCCCAAAAAGTCTCACACTTGTGGTATTCCTGTACTCAGGAGAAGAAGCAGAATGTATTTTGGGGTGTCATTTCACATATATTGTCATTTTACCGAAACTTACCGGGCAAAATATAAAATACTCCATGGACTTAACATGCTTCTCAGGAAATACATTTGGTTGTCTACTTTCCAAAAAGGGGTCATTTGGGGGATGTTTGAACTGTCCTGGCATTTTATGCTCAACCTTAGCCACACATCACCCACTCTTCTAACCACTTGAAGACCAATCCTTTTCTGTGACTTTTTGTTTACATAAAAAATATTTTTTTTAGGGCTGCAACTAGCGATTATTTTCAAAATCGATTAGTTGGCCGATTATTGTTTCAATTAATCGTATAAAATCATAAAAAAAAACTCAATATGCCATTTTTTTCCCCCCCGGCAACACCAATGATGGTGCACTATTCCTCCCGGCAACACCAATGATGGAGCACTGTTCCCCCCGACAACACCAATGAAGGGGCACTATTTCTCCCATTGATACCAATGACGGGGCACCATTCCTCCCGGTGACACCAATGACGGGGCACCATTCCTCCCGGGAACACCAATGACGGGGCACCATTCCTCCCGGGAACACCAATGATGGGGCACCATTCCTCCCGGGAACACCAATGACGGGGGGCACCGTTCCTCCCGAGAACACCAATGAGGGCACTATTTTTCACTTCTGTTATTCCAAATGCTGACATTTCTTTTTTTTTTTTTTTGCTGACTCTTGCAAACACATTTTAGCTATCAACCTGTACAGCCACCCTAATCCCCATTTCCATAGGCTTTGGAATGATCCTTGAGCAACTTTGGGAATAAAATCATTAAAAAGTAACCATTGCAGGGCACATAATGCTCCCAGTACATTGATACCTTAGGCCCCTTTCACACTTGCAGCTCTGTCAGCGGACTCCCTTTTTCTTAGTGGGGGATCGATCCCCCGCTGAGCAGATGGATGGCAGCTCTGTCTCTGAGACGGAGCTGTCAGGTTTCCGCTGTTCTCTATGGGGGAATCGGCTGAGAACGGACCGCCTGTCCATTCTCACCCGATCCCATCCGATCTGCCAGACAGATGGGAAATAGGGTTTCCATCCATCCGGATTTGATGGAGAGGATCGGATCGGATGTCAGTGGACATGTCTCCGCTGACATCCGATGCCCAATAGAGATGCATGGGGCATCCGTTCAGATCCACCTGAAAAACTGACAGGCGGATCTGAACGGTCTGCAAGTGTGAAAGGGGCCTTAACTGCTTTTTTTTTTTTTTTTTTAATTATGCTGCTATATACTGTATAATATAACAATAAATCCTAATGGCAGCTTACAAAAAGTGCCTTTCACTAACCACAAACCAAAATTAAACAAAGAATCAATGCAGAGCCAAAAGCCTAAGAAGTATGTGCTTATCCGGATAAAATAGTTAATATTCCTTATAAGGTGCAATATTATAGTAGAAAAATAAGTGAATGAAAACGTCAGCCAGAGATATGCAAAGGATGTGAAAAATTATAATAGTGCAATTTCACTAATAAAATTAGGTTTCACTCCATAATAATAGGGAGCATAGAAAGACCCACTATATGTGCTAGAAGGACATTTTTAGTCACTTATAATAATTTTTCTATTATAATATTCCTTATAAGGTGCAATATTATAATAGAAAAGAAGTGAATAAAAATGTCCTTATACTTTATTACTTTGAACCCCCAAACATTATATATTTTTTTCATAGCAGAGACCCTACAGAACCAAATGGTGGATGTTGCATTTTTTTTGTCACACTGTATTTGCGCACAGATTTTCCAAACGCAATTTTTGCAAAAAAAAAAAAAAATAAATAACTTTTTTTTTTAATTTAATGCACAAATACACAATATATTTCCTAATTGTTTGGTAAAATGTAAAAGATGATCTTACGCCAAGTACATAGATACCAAACATGACATGCTTTAAAATTACGTACGCCCGTGCAGCGGCAACAAACTACGTACATTTTTAAAAGCCTTTGTACGTCTAAAGTGGCAACCTGTAAGACTTTTAGAGGAGGTCTACTGCAAGAATTACTGCCCTTGACCTGGCGTTCGCGGCGATACCTCACATGCTGCAATTGCTGTTTACATATGACACTACACCGACGCTTACGTGCGCCTTTTCGCGCAAGCACAGGGGGAACAAGGATGCTTGAATTTTTTTTTTATTATTTATTTTGCTTTTTTATGTAATTTTGACACCTTCCCTTTCATTTTTTTTTTTTTTTTTTATTTTTATTATTATCACAGTGAATTTAAATATCACCTATGACAGCAATCTGTCGTAACAGGTACTTTGAAATCTAAGAAGGTAGCCCTTGGATGTTGGGCGGCTAACATTCTTAGTTGGCTCTTTAGATTTTCTGTATTGATGCCTTCAATAAATTGTTCTTTCAGGGTTTTGTCCTAATTCTCTGCCTCTGCACTCTCGGGTTACCCGGTGGAACAGGAGAGCCCGAGAAAAAACGCAGAAGGCGGTAGGAGGGGGGGGGGGGGGTGTCCTCTCCTACTGCTTGTAAAAGCAGTTTAGCAGCTAATTATCCGCTAGGATTGCTTTTACATGTAAGCCGACCGCTGGCTGTAAAAAACGATACCAAGATGATGCCTAAATCTGCAGGCATCATCCTGGTATAACCACTCAAAGTCCAGTGACGTACCAGTACATTGCTGGTCCTTGTTCGGCATATATTGTAGATATATATTGTAATTCGGCATATATTGTAAAAAACAATACCAAGATGATGCCTAAATCTGCAGGCATCATCCTGGTATAACCACTCAAAGTCCAGTGACGTACCAGTACATTGCTGGTCCTTGTTCGGCATATATTGTAGATATATATTGTATTCGGCATATATTGTAAAATATATATATATATTTTTTTTTTCATGCAGCCTGTGGGCTGAACGAAAAAAGAGAACCTAACAGATTCCTCCATCCACATCGATCGATGTGGATGAAGAAATCTCCGCCAGAAAATAAGTGGTATACCCATCATTAGACCGCCCAACATCCACCCACTTCTAATGATGGGCATACATGATGAAAGCCATGTATTGCCTATTTTTTTAACTGCGGTGGTGAAATCACCTCCTACAGCGCTGCCATAGTAGATTTCTATATATGCTGAGCGCACACGCTGTTGCTGTCAGAATATATAAATCAGTGTGGCAGCTGATGGGCGTACCTGCAAGGCAAACAATAATTAACAATAAAACAGTAAAAATAAAACATTACATTATAATAGCATGGAATATTGGTATCTGAAAAGTAAAAAATGGTTAACAATGAAAAACAGTAACAATAAAGTACAGTACAAGTAGAAGAGTAGAAGTAGAAGAGCAGAGTAAGAACAGAAAATTAACTCAATAAAACCACAACTATTTTTGGCTTTTTTATTTTATTTTTTGTCATTTTTTTTGTAACTTTTTTTTTTTTACACTTTTTTTTCTGTAACTTTAAAACTTTCTAGGTTAGGAGGGTCTCTCAAAATGCGATCGCCATTGAACATCTTTCGAGACCCTGTGTAAGTGTGCCCTAGACGGTACCATGCTGTACCCTATGCTAACACTCCACTAATATGTGGTAGCGATGGAAACATTCCTCCGATGCAGAGACCAGGTTGGCCAGGACAGGAGGGACAATAAATTTACAGGTACGTAGTGTGGCTAACAGGTAAAAAAGAACCTGTTTGTCGAGGACTGTTTAAATCGCTACGAAAAAATTAAACTGCTAGTGCTAGCAGAGATCAGGCCTGACTCTGCTAACGCTGCGGTTTTGTGTTTCGGAAGTGACAGTAATCTATATTGATTACTGCACTTGCTTGGGTGGGGTGGGCTGGGCGGAGGGGCTAAACACAGATGCTGGCAGGTGTCGTGGCCGATCCTGCTAACGCTGCTTTTGGGAACC
Source organism: Pelophylax lessonae (assembly GCF_965119305.1). Taxonomy (NCBI): domain Eukaryota; kingdom Metazoa; phylum Chordata; class Amphibia; order Anura; family Ranidae; genus Pelophylax; species Pelophylax lessonae. The sequence continues at coordinate 70,186,430 of NC_138777.1, forward strand.
CTAAACTATTGGGGACCCTAGTACAGTTCTGATCAGATCAAAGATATTGGGCCATTCAGACACTGTACTAGTAATGGAGGTGTGTGTATGTGTGTGTCACTGGCAATCAAAGGGTTAAATTATATTTCTAAATATGCGGCGGGGATCTGACGCTGTCCTAGATTGACGCTAACTAGCGTTAACGCTAACTAATGTCCCCTGTGACACTAATATAGTGATCGGAAAAAAAGATCGGTACACTATGAAAGTTACACTGTGACAGGATATGAAGAGGTTAACTGGGGCTGATCAGGGGGTTAAATCTTTATTGGGGGGGATGGCGGGTACCCTAAACCTATTTGGGACAGAAACTAACGGTCGCTAAACCTAAATGAAGTCACAAGGCACACTATTACAGTAATCAGCAAAAGTATATAGTGTGCACTATGACAGGGCGTGGAAGAGTTAACTGGGGGTGATAAGGGGGTTAAATGTGCCTAACTGAGGTGGTGTATGTGTAGTGATTGGTATACTCACGGTTAGATGCTCTCTCCTCTCAAGCTGGAACCGAAAAGATCTCCAAGAGGGGAGAGAGCAGCATTTCCTGTGCCTGTGTTTACAAAACACAGGCACAGGATGGTCTGTCATTGGTCAGAACCGATCGCTAGGACCAGGCCAAAAAACATTGACTTGATGACTGATCGGTTCTGTACCGAATCAGACCATCGCGGAAACGGAGGGCGCGCTCACGCGTGCCCCCAAGCCACGCGTGAGCGCGCCGCCCGTGCCGCAGTATATCTGCGGCGGGCGGCCCGGAACTGGTTAAAATATATATATTTAACTCAGGTATGTGTTCTTTATTATTATTATTATTAAGGATTTCTATAGCGCCAGCAATTTACGCAGCACTTTACAATATTAGAGGGAGACAGTGTTCTTTACCTATTAAAATACTTTTTACTGATCTCCGACTCCTCCACATATCTATTTATTTTATCTTTTTTCTGATCTAACTTCCTGAAATGGGTTTTGGGCTGCGAGCTGTGGGTTTGGGTAGTGGTCTGCGGGCTTTGGGCTGCAAGTTTTGGGCTGCAGGTTTTGGGCTGCAGGCTGTGGGTTTTGGGCTGTAGTCTGCGGGTTTTTGGGCTGCGGGCTGTGGGCTCCAAAAAAGTGATTTTCACAGATCTCAGACTCCTCCAAATCTCCATATTTTTTTTGTTTTCCGACTTCCTGCTGTGGGGGTAGGACTGTAGGGTATGGGCGGTGGGCTGTGGACTGTAGGCTATGGGCAGTGGGCCATGGACTGCAGGCTATGGGTAGTGGACTGTAGGCTATGGGCGGTGGGCCGTGACTGTAGGCTGTGGGCAGTGGACTGTAGGCTATGGGCGGTGGGCAGTGGACTGTAGGCTATTGGCGGTGGGCAGTGGACTGTAGGCTATGGGCGGTGGGCAGTGGACTGTAGGCTATGGGCGGTGGGCAGTGGACTCTAGGCTGTGGGCGGTGGGCAGTGGACTGTAGGCTATGGGTGGTGGGCAGTGGACTGTAGGCTATGGGCTTTGCAGTGTACATGGAGCAGTGAACATAACTGTAACTAACGTGCACTGCTCGTTCCAAAGAAAAAGTGAAGGGGAAAAGGAGAGGTGTGGGATCTCATGGAGGATGTTACAGAACAAGGAAGCAGAAAAACAAGTAAGAAATTAGTTATTGAAAAATAGGTAACAGGGTCATTACCTACTGGATGTGTATGGATTTTTACAAAAAAAAAAAAGAAGGATATTGTTTAGTGTTAAAAAAGTCGGCATCCTCCTCCCCTTATTGTCGGCCAATCATGCTCCTTTTTTTCAACATAAGGATGTTGAAGTGACACTTAAATCTAGTTTAAAAAATATACTGTGGGTTTTGGGCTGCAGGCTTTGGAGTGTGGCTTTTGGGCTGCGGGTTTTGGGCTGTGGGTTTTGGGCTGCGGGCTGCGGTTTCCAAAAAAACTATTTTTACTGATCTCAGACTCCTCCAAATCTCCATATGTTTTTTGTGATCTGACTTCCTGTTGAGGGGGTGGACTGTAGGCTATCGGCGGTGGGCCTTGGACTGCAGGCTATGGGTTTTGGGCTGTGGACTGTAGGCTGTCGACGGTGGGCCGTGGACTGCAGGCTATGGGTTGTGGGCTGTGGACTGTAGGCGGTGGACTGTAGGCTATGGGCTTTGCAGTGTATATGGAGCAGTGCACATAACTGCAACTAACGTGTACCAACGTGATTTATTGAAAAACAGATAACAGGGTCATTACCTCGTGGATGTGTTTTTGGTTTTTTACAAAAAAAAAAAAAAAAGGATATTGTTTAGTGTAAAAAAAAAAAAAAAAATCCAGCCTCCTCCTCCCCTATAGCTGGCCAATTCCGCTCCTTTTTTTGTAAGATGTTGAAGTGACACTTAAATCTAGTTTAAAAAATATATATCTAATTCAGGTATGTGTAGGGTATGGGCGGTGGGCTGTGGACTGTAGGCTATGGGCAGTGGGCCATGGACTGCAGGCTATGGGCAGTGTACTGTAGGCTATGGGCGGTGGGCCGTGGACTGTAGGCTATGGGCGGTGGGCAGTGGACTGTAAGCTATGGGCAGTGGGCCATGGACTGCAGGCTATGGGCAGTGTACTGTAGGCTATGGGCGGTGGGCCGTGGACTGTAGGCTATGGGCAGTGGGCAGTGGACTGTAAGCTATGGGCGGTGGGCAGTGGACTGTAAGCTATGGGCGGTGGGCAGTAGGCTATGGGCGGTGGGCAGTGGACTGTAGACTATGGGCGGTGGGAAGTGGACTGTAGGCTATGGGCGGTGGGAAGTGGACTGTAGGCTATGGGCGGTGGGCAGTGGACTGTAGGCTATGGGCGGTGGGCAGTGGACTGTAGGCTATGGGCGGTGGGCAGTGGACTGTAGGCTATGGGCTTTGCAGTGTACATGGAGCAGTGAACATAACTGTAACTAACGTGCACTGCTTGTTCCAAAGAAGAAGTAGAGGGGAAAAGGAGAGGTATGGGATCTCATGGAGGATGTTACAGAACAAGGAAGCAGAAAAACAAGTAAGAAATGAGTTATTAAAAAATAGGTAACAGGGTCATTACCTACTGGATGTGTATGGATTTTTACAAAAAAAAAAAGAAGGATATTGTTTAGTGTTAAAAAAGTCGGCATCCTCCTCCCCTTATTGTCGGCCAATCATGCTCCTTTTTTTCAACATAAGATGTTGAAGTGGCACTTAAATCTAGTTTAAAAAATAATACTGTGGGTTTTGGGCTGCAGGCTGTGGAGTGTGGCTTTTGGGCTGCGGGTTTTGGGCTGTGGTCTGCAGGCTGTGGGTTTTAGGCTGCGGGTTTTAGGCTGTGGGTTTTGGGCTGTGGGTTTTGGGCTGTGGGTTTTGGGCTGCGGGGTGTGGGTTTTGGGCTGCGGGCTCCAAAAAAACGATTTTTACTGATCTCAGACTCCTCCAAATCTCCATATGTTTTTTTGTGATCTGACTTCCTGTTGAGGGGGTGGACTGTAGGCTATCGGCGGTGGGCCGTGGACTGCAGGCTATGGGTTGTGGACTGTAGGCGGTGGACTGTAGGCTATGGGCTTTGCAGTGTATATGGAGCAGTGCACATAACTACTACAACTAACGTGTACCAACGTGATTTATTGAAAAACAGAGAACAGGGTCATTACCTCGTGGATGTGTTTTGGTTGTTTACAAAAAAAAAAGGATATGGTTTAGTGTAAAAAAAAAAAAAAAAATCCAGCCTCCTCCTCCCCTATAGCTGACCAATGCCGCTTTCTTTTTTAGTAAGATGTTGAAGTGACACTTAAATCTAGTTTAAAAAATATATATCTAATTCAGGTATGTGTAGGGTATGGGCAGTGGACTGTAGGCTATGGGCAGTGGGCTGTGGACTGTGGGCAGTGGACTGTAGGCTATGGGCGGTGGGCAGTGGACTGTAGGCTATGGGTGGTGGGCAGTGGACTCTAGGCTATTGTTTAGTGTAAAAAAAAAAAAAATCCAGCCTCCTCCTATAGCTGGCCAATTCCGCTCCTTTATTTGTAAGATGTGTAAGTGACACTTAAATCTAGTTTAAAAAATATATATCTAATTCAGGTATGTGTTCTTTACCCAAATAAGTATTTTTACTGATCTCAGACTCCTCCATATACCTATTCATTTTATTTATTTTCTGATCTAACTTCCTGAAATAGGTTTTCGGTTGAGGGCTAAAAAAGAGGTTTGGGAGGTAATGGAGGAGGATGACAGAAGGAGGCAGAAACATACAGAGACAATTTCATGAGAGTCGCTGGTGCCTCAAGGATAAAATGTTATATCCTACAAATCTTTCTGTGGCATAAGCCTGGAGTGTTCACCTGAGAGGCGGTACCATCATCAGGATGAAAGGACTCCTTTCTGCGATAAATGTCTGGAGTGTTCACCTGAGAGGCGGTGCCATCATCAGTATGAAAGGACTCCTTTCTGCGATAAATGTCTGGAGTGTTCACCTGAGAGGCGGTGCCATCATCAGTATGAAAGGACTCCTTTCTGCGGTAAATGCCTGGAGTGTTCACCTGAGAGGCGGTGCCATCATCAGTATGAAAGGACTCCTTTCTGCGGTAAATGTCTGGAGTGTTCATCTGAGAGGCGGTGCCATCATCAGGATGAAAGGACTCCTTTCTGCGGTAAAATGTCTGCAGTGTTCACCTGAGAGGCGGTGCCATCATCAGGATGAAAGGACTCCTTTCTGCGGTAAATGTCTGGAGTGTTCACCTGAGAGGCGGTGCCATCATCAGGATGAAGAGACTCCTTTCTGCGGTAAAATGTCTGGAGTGTTCACCTGAGAGGCGGTGCCATCATCAGTATGAAAGGACTCCTTTCTGCGGTAAATGTCTGGAGTGTCCACCTGAGAGGCGGTGCCTTCATCAGGATGCAGAGACTCCTTTCTGCGGTAAAATGTCTGGAGTGTTCACCTGAGAGGCGGTGCCATCATCAGGATGAAAGGACTCCTTTCTGCGGTAAATGTCTGGAGTGTTCATCTGAGAGGCGATGCCATCATCAGGATGAATGGACTCCTTTCTGCAGTAAAAGTCTAGAGTATATATATATATATATATATATATATATATATATATATATATATATATATACAGTGGGTACGGAAAGTATTCAGACCCCCTTAAATTTTTCACTCTTTGCTATATTGCAGCCATTTGCTAAAATCATTTAAGTTCATTCTTCTTCCTCATGAATGTTACAAAAAGATTTCTGCTGCACTTAAGGTTCCTAAGAGCACAGTGGCCTCCATAATCCTCAAATGGAAGACGTTTGGGACGACCAGAACCCTTCCTAGAGCTGGCCGTCCGGCCAAACTGAGCTATCGGGGGAGAAGAGCCTTGGTGAGAGAGGTAAAGAAGAACCCAAAGATCACTGTGGATGAGCTCCAGAGATGCAGTCAGGAGATGGGAGAAAGTTGTAGAAAGTCAACCATCACTGCAGCCCTCCACCAGTCGGGGCTTTATGGCAGAGGGGCCCGACGGAAGCCTCTCCTCAGTGTAAGACACATGAAAGCCCGCATGGAGTTTGCTAAAAAACACCTGAAGGACTCCAAGATGGTGAGAAATAAGATTCTCTGGTCTGATGAGACCAAAATAGAACTTTTTTGGCCTTAATTCGAAGCGGTATGTGTGGAGAAAACCAGACACTGCTCATCACCTGTCCAATACAGTCCCAACAGTGAAGCATGGTGGTGGCAGCATCATGCTGTGGGGGTGTTTTTCAGCTGCAGGGACAGGACGACTGGTTGAAATCGAGGGAAAGATGAATGCGGCCAAGTACAGGGATATCCTGGACATAAACCTTCTCCAGAGTGCTCTGGACCTCAGACTGGGCCGAAGGTTTACCTTCCAACAAGACAATGACCCTAAGCACACAGCTAAAATAACGAAGGAGTGGCTTCACAACAACTCCGTGACTGTTCTTGAATGGCCCAGCCAGAGCCCTGACTTAAACCCAATTGAGCATCTCTGGAGAGACCTAAAAATGGCTGTCCACCAACGTTTACCATCCAACCTGACAGAACTGGAGAGGATCTGCAAGGAGGAATGGCAGAGGATCCCCAAATCCAGGTGTGAAAGACTTGTTGCATCTTTCCCAAAAAGACTCCTGGCTGTATTAGATCAAAAGGGGGCTTCTACTAAATACTGAGCAAAGGGTCTGAATACTTAGGACCATGTGATATTTCAGTTTTTCTTTTTTAATAAATCTGCAACAATGTCAACAATTCTGTGTTTTTCTGTCAGTATGGGGTGCTATGTTTACATTCATGAGGAAGAAGAATGAACTTAAATGATTTTAGCAAATGGCTGCAATATAACAAAGAGTGAAAAATTTAAGGGGGTCTGAATACTTTCCGTACCCACTGTATATACATACACATACAGTATATATATTTTTTTTCCCAAGCATTTTCTACTATAAGCAGAAAAAGGCTAAAATATACATATTGGTCTACATTAGTCCATGTTGTTTTCCAGGCATCTGAGGAGAAAAGTGTTATTTTATACTTACATGAAAACCATTTGGCGGTCTCCATTTTCATCAAACGCCATGATGAAATTAAAGTTCACACGGTCTTCAGCAGGAAGAATTACCCGGCACAGTGGACAAGTAGGAGCTTGTAAAAGCCATCTGTAAATACAAGCAGAGTGGAATATATGAGAACAGTGAAGTGTTCTGGTGTCCTCTGTGATATACTCACTCAGGCAGATGGAACAGATAGGCTGCTCCACGGCCGGTGGCATCTGTGACGCTGGGTGGTTCTCACACTCCCTGCGGTCTCTGGGAGAACGGCTCCGGTTGTTGGCTGTGTCCTCCCGTCTCCTCCGAAGTTGGCCTCTCGTCCTGTGGGCGACTAGAGAATCTCCGCCCTCCTGATGTGATCGCCTTCCACGGAATCGGCGTCGTGAATGTCGTGGCATTCTGATGCTGACTTATGTTGGTGTACCTGAAAATAGCTAAAAGTTAGTATAAATAGTAATACAAAGGTATAAAAAAATAGTATGATGATAGCAATATATTTGAATAAAAAAGGTAATAATCGCAGACAATTGCAGGAGACACAATCTGACAATGTGACTTGGTGCTGTGAAGAGAGTGGGGGGGGGGGATTTGTGCTGGGAGGGGATTGGGGAGAAGTAGTGCTGGCAGCGGATTGGAGGGGGGGGGGGGTTGCTGGGAGGGGATTGTAATATATAATGACATGATAATATATGGCACAGTAGGGAATTTTGAGGGGCCAAAGATTGGGCCCCAAACATGTCCAGGGGCTCAAGCTGTGGGAGCCTGGACTCTTTCGGCCCCTCAAATTCCCACCTGCGACCGAGCCAAAGATTAATACAGCAAGCCACTCTACTATAAATTCAGGGCCCTGTGGTACCCTAATCACAGGGGTTATGGGCACCAAACTTGGTACAGGGATACTAGCTGACCCCCAGGGGCCGCACACATTTTTTTGTGGCCGATGCCTAATTTTCACGAGGACTGGCACGGGGTCAAATTTGCACGAATACTGAGGAACATAGGTACCAGTGAGCCCTGCTCCGCAGGTAACATTGGATAGCTAAGAATATGGAGATTAACATGGTACCCAGCATTCCCTGCTCCATGGCACTGCCCGTACACAAACCATGGGGGTTGAGGGCACCATACTTGGCAAACTAATACTGGAGGACTTCTAGGAGCCACACATTTTTTTTGGCCAATGCTTAATTTTTACATGGGCTGCCATGGGGGTTGACTTTGGCCAAATACTGCAGAACATACAGTAGCTCACAAAAGTGGGTACACCCCTCACATTTTTGTAAATATTTTATTATATCTTTTCATGTGACAACACTGAAGAAATTACACTTTGCTACAATGTAAAGTAGTGAGTGTACAGCTTGTATAACGGTGTAAACTTACTGACCCCTCAAAATACCTCAACACACAGCCTATAATGTCTAAACCGCTGGCAACAAAAGTGAGTACTCCCCTAAGCTAAAATGTCCAAATTGAGCCCAAAGTGTCAATGTTTTGTGTGGCCACCATTATTTTCCACCACTGCCTTAACCCTCTTGGGCATGGAGTTCACCAGAGTTTCACAAGTTGCCACTGGAGTCCTCTTCCACGACAACATCACAGAGCTGGTGGATGTTAGAAACCTTGTTCTCCTCCACCTTCTGTTTGAGGATGTCCCACAGATTCTCAATAGGGTTTAGGTCTAGAGATATGCTTAGCCAGTCCATCACCTTTTCTTCTTTACCCTCAGCTTCTTTAGCAAGGCAGTGGTCGTCTTGGAGGTGTGTTTGGGGTCTTTATGTTGGAATACTGCCCAGCAGCCCAGTCTGCAAAGGGAGGGGATCGTGCTCTGCTTCAGTATGTCACAGTACATGTTGGTATTCATGGTTCCCACAATAAACTGTAGCTCCGCAGTGCCGGCAGCCTTCATGCAGCCCCAGACCATGACACTCCCACCACCATGCTTGACTGTAGGGAAGACATACTTGTCTGTGTACTCCTCACCTGGTTGCTGCCACACGCTTGACACCGTCTGAACTAAATAAGTTTATCTTGGTCTCATCAGACCACAGGAGATGGTTCCAGTAATCCATGTCCTTAGTCTGCTTGTCTTCAGCAAACTCTTTGCAGGCTTTCTTGTGCATCATCTTTAGAAGAGGCTTCTTTCTGGGATGATAGCCATGCAGACCAAATTTGTTGCAGTGTGCGGCGTATGGTCTGAGCGGTGACAGACTGAACCCCCACCCCTTTTACCTCTGCAGCAATGCTGGAAGCACTCATACATCTGTTTCCCTAAGACAACCTCTGGATATGACGCTGAGCACGTGCACTCAACTTCTTTGGTGAACCATGGCGAGGCCTGTTCTGAGTGGAACCTCTCCTGTTAAACCGATGTATGGTTTTGGCCACCATGCTACAGCTCAGTTTCAGGGTCTTGGCAATCTTCCTATAGCCTAGGTCATCTTTATGTAGAGCAACAATTCTTTTTTCAGATCCTCAGAGAGTTCTTTGCCATGAGGTGCCATGTTGAACTTCCAGTGACCAGTATGAGAGAGTGAGAGCGATAACACCAAATTTACCACACCTGCCCCCCATTCACACCTGAGACCTTGTAACACTAATGAGTCACATGACACCGGGGAGGGAAAATGGCTAATTGGACCCAATTTGGACATTTTCCCCTCAGGGGTGTTGCCGTCGGTTTAGACAATAATGGCTGTGTGTTGAGTTATTTTGAGGGGACAGCAAATTTACACTGTTATATAAGCTTTACACTCACTACTTTACATTGTAGCAAAGTGTAATTTCTTCAGTGATGTCACATGAAAAGATATAATAAAATTTTATACAAAAATGTGAGGGGTGTACTCACTTTTGTGACATACTGTAGGTAATGCAAAGCCCCACTTCATGGATAGCTAAGAATATAGGGATTAATATGGTACCCAGAACTCCCCATTTTGTGGTATTGACTGGCAACCATATGCTCCTAAGTGACCCCATAAAAATTTGACAAAGATATTTTGGGCTAATGACCCCAACATTTTTGGGATGGTAATGGTAAACCCCCTCTACCTTCCTACCACATGGGGACATGTTCAGGGCCCGAGCTGTGGCCCTGCAACTGTGCCCTCTCCAAGCTTGCCATACTGCTCCAAGGTGACCTAACCCCGGGGGCTAGGAGCACCAAATTTGGCACAGGGATACTAGAGGCCCCCTAAGGTAGACCTCCCCTATCTCTGTGCCAAATTTGGGACCCTGGCCCCTCAAAGTTTACCTACTGTGACTGCACCTAGAGTAACACGAGTGGGCCCCCACTCCTCTAACCACTCATTCTGCCCCCCACTGACAGATCCACCATCTTCATGCTAGGGATGCACCGATCCGATATTAGGATCGGATATCGGCGCTGATATGGCCATTTTAGATGGATCGGGGGATCGGTAACATTGACCGATCCACTGGCCGATCCGGTTTTTGCTGAGTAACGGCTCAGCCATCCCTTACTAGGTGCAGTAGTAGCATGGGATGGGAGCCGCTACTTCCTGTATAGGTCCGGCTCACAGGCGGAGTGATATCAAATGCACTCCGCCTGTGAATGGAGAAGCCGTACACATGAAGCAGCGTCTTTGCTCTGTGCTGCAGCCGCTTGCTTTGTGTGTAGCTCCGGATCGATTCCGGTATCGTTATCGGCGATTTCACAACGCCAGATATCGGTATCGGATCCAAAAAAGTCAGATCGCTGCATCCCTACTTCATGCTACAGCCGCTGTGAAATCCGCAGGAATAAGCACTGACCATTTGGCATGCAAGGGGTGTGTCCCCCCGCCATTCAGCCTGTGTCCCTGCCGTCATTCAGCCTGTGTCCCCCCGTCATTCAGCCTGTGTCCCTGCCGTCGTTCAGCCTGTGTCCCCACCGTCGTTCAGCCTGTGTCCCCGCCGTCATTCAGCCTGTGTTCCCGCCGTCATTCAGCCTGTGTCCTCGCCGTCATTCAGCCTGTGTCCCCACTGTCATTCAGCCTGTGTTCCCGCCGTCATTCAGCCTGTGTTCCCGCCGTCATTCAGCCTGTGTCCCCGCCGTCATTCAGCCTGTGTTCCCGCCGTCATTCAGCCTGTGTCCCCGCCGTCATTCAGCCTGTGCCCCCGCCGTCATTCAGCCTGTGTCCCCGCCGTCATTTAGCCTGTGTCCCCGCCGTCATTCAGCCTGTGTCCCCGCCGTCATTCAGCCTGTGTCCCCGCCGTCATTCAGCCTGTGTCCCTGCCGTCATTTAGCCTGTGTTCCCGCCGTCATTCAGCCAGTGTCCCCGTCGTTATTTAGCCTGTGTCCCTGCCGTCATTTAGCCAGTGTCATTTAGCCCCCCAAGACTTCTCTCCTCCCCAAACCCCCCTAGACCTCTCCCATCCTCCACAAACCCCCCCTCCCCTCTCTTCCTCAGACCTCTTCCCTCCTCAATGCCCCCAGACACCCCCTCCAGGGGTGGACTGACCATTCCGGCACAGTAGGGGGCCCCATGAAAGTCTCCTGGGCTGCCATCTTTATTGGGTGACCTCTTGTCTGCTGGAAGTCTCTGCCCACTGCGCCCCTCCCATCTGACAGCCCCTGTGTTTGTATCTGGCTCGGACCGGTCCTTATGTCAGGGGACAAGGAGGAGGAGGAGTATTACATGTACTGTGGGGGCTCCATCATCATAGTGTACTCACTTTTGTGACATACTGTAGGTAATGCAAAGCCCCACTTCATGGATAGCTAAGAATATAGGGATTAATATGGTACCCAGAACTCCCCATTTTGTGGTATTGACTGGCAACCATATGCTCCTAAGTGACCCCATAAAAATTTGACAAAGATATTTTGGGCTAATGACCCCAACATTTTTGGGATGGTAATGGTAAACCCCCTCTACCTTCCTACCACATGGGGACATGTTCAGGGCCCGAGCTGTGGTCCTGCAACTGTGCCCTCTCCAAGCTTGCCATACTGCTCCAAGGTGACCTAACCCCGGGGGCTAGGAGCACCAAATTTGGCACAGGGATACTAGAGGCCCCCTAAGGTAGACCTCCCCTATCTCTGTGCCAAATTTGGGACCCTGGCCCCTCAAAGTTTACCTACTGTGACTGCACCTAGAGTAACACGAGTGGGCCCCCACTCCTCTAACCACTCATTCTGCCCCCCACTGACAGATCCACCATCTTCATGCTAGGGATGCACCGATCCGATATTAGGATCGGATATCGGCGCTGATATGGCCATTTTAGATGGATCGGGGGATCGGTAACATTGACCGATCCACTGGCCGATCCGGTTTTTGCTGAGTAACGGCTCAGCCATCCCTTACTAGGTGCAGTAGTAGCATGGGATGGGATACTTCCTGTATAGGTCCGGCTCACAGGCGGAGTGATATCAAATGCACTCCGCCTGTGAATGGAGAAGCCGTACACATGAAGCAGCGGCTTTGCTCTGCGCTGCAGCCGCTTGCTTTGTGTGTAGCTCCGGATCGATTCCGGTATCGGTATCGGCGATTTCACAACGCCAGATATCGGTATCGGAATAATCGGTATTGGGGAGAAGTTGTGCTGGCAGCGGATTGGGGGAGGGGGGGGGGTTGCTGGGAGGGGATTGTAATATATAATGACATGATAATATATGGCACAGTAGGGAATTTTGAGGGGCCAAAGATTGGGCCCCAAACATGTCCAGGGGCTCAAGCTGTGGGAGCCTGGACTCTTTCGGCCCCTCAAATTCCCACCTGCGACCGAGCCAAAGATTAATACAGCAAGCCACTCTACTATAAATTCAGGGCCCTGTGGTACCCGAATCACAGGGGTTATGGGCACCAAACTTGGTACAGGGATACTAGCTGACCCCCAGGGGCCGCACACATTTTTTTGTGGCCGATGCCTAATTTTCACGAGGACTGGCACGGGGTCAAATTTGCACGAATACTGAGGAACATAGGTACCAGTGAGCCCTGCTCCGCAGGTAACATTGGATAGCTAAGAATATGGAGATTAACATGGTACCCAGCATTCCCTGCTCCATGGCACTGCCCGTACACAAACCATGGGGGTTGAGGGCACCATACTTGGCAAACTAATACTGGAGGACTTCTAGGAGCCACACATTTTTTTTGGCCAATGCTTAATTTTTACATGGGCTGCCATGGGGGTTGACTTTGGCCAAATACTGCAGAACATACAGTAGCTCACAAAAGTGGGTACACCCCTCACATTTTTGTAAATATTTTATTATATCTTTTCATGTGACAACACTGAAGAAATTACACTTTGCTACAATGTAAAGTAGTGAGTGTACAGCTTGTATAACGGTGTAAACTTACTGACCCCTCAAAATACCTCAACACACAGCCTATAATGTCTAAACCGCTGGCAATAAAAGTGAGTACTCCCCTAAGCTAAAATGTCCAAATTGAGCCCAAAGTGTCAATGTTTTGTGTGGCCACCATTATTTTCCACCACTGCCTTAACCCTCTTGGGCATGGAGTTCACCAGAGTTTCACAAGTTGCCACTGGAGTCCTCTTCCACGACAACATCACAGAGCTGGTGGATGTTAGAAACCTTGTTCTCCTCCACCTTCTGTTTGAGGATGTCCCACAGATTCTCAATAGGGTTTAGGTCTAGAGATATGCTTAGCCAGTCCATCACCTTTTCTTCTTTACCCTCAGCTTCTTTAGCAAGGCAGTGGTCGTCTTGGAGGTGTGTTTGGGGTCTTTATGTTGGAATACTGCCCAGCAGCCCAGTCTGCAAAGGGAGGGGATCGTGCTCTGCTTCAGTATGTCACAGTACATGTTGGTATTCATGGTTCCCACAATAAACTGTAGCTCCGCAGTGCCGGCAGCCTTCATGCAGCCCCAGACCATGACACTCCCACCACCATGCTTGACTGTAGGGAAGACACACTTGTCTGTGTACTCCTCACCTGGTTGCTGCCACACGCTTGACACCGTCTGAACTAAATAAGTTTATCTTGGTCTCATCAGACCACAGGAGATGGTTCCAGTAATCCATGTCCTTAGTCTGCTTGTCTTCAGCAAACTCTTTGCAGGCTTTCTTGTGCATCATCTTTAGAAGAGGCTTCTTTCTGGGATGATAGCCATGCAGACCAAATTTGTTGCAGTGTGCGGCGTATGGTCTGAGCGGTGACAGACTGAACCCCCACCCCTTTTACCTCTGCAGCAATGCTGGAAGCACTCATACATCTGTTTCCCTAAGACAACCTCTGGATATGACGCTGAGCACGTGCACTCAACTTCTTTGGTGAACCATGGCGAGGCCTGTTCTGAGTGGAACCTCTCCTGTTAAACCGATGTATGGTTTTGGCCACCATGCTACAGCTCAGTTTCAGGGTCTTGGCAATCTTCCTATAGCCTAGGTCATCTTTATGTAGAGCAACAATTCTTTTTTCAGATCCTCAGAGAGTTCTTTGCCATGAGGTGCCATGTTGAACTTCCAGTGACCAGTATGAGAGAGTGAGAGCGATAACACCAAATTTACCACACCTGCCCCCCATTCACACCTGAGACCTTGTAACACTAATGAGTCACATGACACCGGGGAGGGAAAATGGCTAATTGGACCCAATTTGGACATTTTCCCCTCAGGGGTGTTGCCATCGGTTTAGACAATAATGGCTGTGTGTTGAGTTATTTTGAGGGGACAGCAAATTTACACTGTTATATAAGCTTTACACTCACTACTTTACATTGTAGCAAAGTGTAATTTCTTCAGTGATGTCACATGAAAAGATATAATAAAATTTTATACAAAAATGTGAGGGGTGTACTCACTTTTGTGACATACTGTAGGTAATGCAAAGCCCCACTTCATGGATAGCTAAGAATATAGGGATTAATATGGTACCCAGAACTCCCCATTTTGTGGTATTGACTGGCAACCATATGCTCCTAAGTGACCCCATAAAAATTTGACAAAGATATTTTGGGCTAATGACCCCAACATTTTTGGGATGGTAATGGTAAACCCCCTCTACCTTCCTACCACATGGGGACATGTTCAGGGCCCGAGCTGTGGCCCTGCAACTGTGCCCTCTCCAAGCTTGCCATACTGCTCCAAGGTGACCTAACCCCGGGGGCTAGGAGCACCAAATTTGGCACAGGGATACTAGAGGCCCCCTAAGGTAGACCTCCCCTATCTCTGTGCCAAATTTGGGACCCTGGCCCCTCAAAGTTTACCTACTGTGACTGCACCTAGAGTAACACGAGTGGGCCCCCACTCCTCTAACCACTCATTCTGCCCCCCACTGACAGATCCACCATCTTCATGCTAGGGATGCACCGATCCGATATTAGGATCGGATATCGGCGCTGATATGGCCATTTTAGATGGATCGGGGGATCGGTAACATTGACCGATCCACTGGCCGATCCGGTTTTTGCTGAGTAACGGCTCAGCCATCCCTTACTAGGTGCAGTAGTAGCATGGGATGGGAGCCGCTACTTCCTGTATAGGTCCGGCTCACAGGCGGAGTGATATCAAATGCACTCCGCCTGTGAATGGAGAAGCCGTACACATGAAGCAGCGTCTTTGCTCTGTGCTGCAGCCGCTTGCTTTGTGTGTAGCTCCGGATCGATTCCGGTATCGGTATCGGCGATTTCACAACGCCAGATATCGGTATCGGATCCAAAAAAGTCAGATCGCTGCATCCCTACTTCATGCTACAGCCGCTGTGAAATCCGCAGGAATAAGCACTGACCATTTGGCATGCAAGGGGTTTGTCCCCCCGCCATTCAGCCTGTGTCCCTGCCGTCATTCAGCCTGTGTCCCCCCGTCATTCAGCCTGTGTCCTTGCCGTCGTTCAGCCTGTGTCCCCGCCGTCGTTCAGCCTGTGTCCCCGCCGTCATTCAGCCTGTGTTCCCGCCGTCATTCAGCCTGTGTCCTCGCCGTCATTCAGCCTGTGTCCCCACTGTCATTCAGCCTGTGTTCCCGCCGTCATTCAGCCTGTGTTCCCGCCGTCATTCAGCCTGTGTTCCCGCCGTCATTCAGCCTGTGTCCCCGCCGTCATTCAGCCTGTGTCCCCGCCGTCATTCAGCCTGTGTCCCCGCCGTCATTCAGCCTGTGCCCCCGCCGTCATTCAGCCTGTGTCCCCGCCGTCATTTAGCCTGTGTCCCCGCCGTCATTCAGCCTGTGTCCCCGCCGTCATTCAGCCTGTGTCCCTGCCGTCATTCAGCCTGTGTCCCTGCCGTCATTTAGCCTGTGTTCCCGCCGTCATTCAGCCAGTGTCCCCGTCGTTATTTAGCCTGTGTCCCTGCCGTCATTTAGCCAGTGTCATTTAGCCCCCCAAGACTTCTCTCCTCCCCAAACCCCCCTAGACCTCTCCCATCCTCCACAAACCCCCCCTCCCCTCTCTTCCTCAGACCTCTTCCCTCCTCAATGCCCCCAGACACCCCCTCCAGGGGTGGACTGACCATTCCGGCACAGTAGGGGGCCCCATGAAAGTCTCCTGGGCTGCCATCTTTATTGGGTGACCTCTTGTCTGCTGGAAGTCTCTGCCCACTGCGCCCCTCCCATCTGACAGCCCCTGTGTTTGTATCTGGCTCGGACCGGTCCTTATGTCAGGGGACAAGGAGGAGGAGGAGTATTACATGTACTGTGGGGGCTCCATCATCATAGTGTACTCACTTTTGTGACATACTGTAGGTAATGCAAAGCCCCACTTCATGGATAGCTAAGAATATAGGGATTAATATGGTACCCAGAACTCCCCATTTTGTGGTATTGACTGGCAACCATATGCTCCTAAGTGACCCCATAAAAATTTGACAAAGATATTTTGGGCTAATGACCCCAACATTTTTGGGATGGTAATGGTAAACCCCCTCTACCTTCCTACCACATGGGGACATGTTCAGGGCCCGAGCTGTGGCCCTGCAACTGTGCCCTCTCCAAGCTTGCCATACTGCTCCAAGGTGACCTAACCCCGGGGGCTAGGAGCACCAAATTTGGCACAGGGATACTAGAGGCCCCCTAAGGTAGACCTCCCCTATCTCTGTGCCAAATTTGGGACCCTGGCCCCTCAAAGTTTACCTACTGTGACTGCACCTAGAGTAACACGAGTGGGCCCCCACTCCTCTAACCACTCATTCTGCCCCCCACTGACAGATCCACCATCTTCATGCTAGGGGTGCACCGATCCGATATTAGGATCGGATATCGGCGCTGATATGGCCATTTTAGATGGATCGGGGGATCGGTAACATTGACCGATCCACTGGCCGATCCGGTTTTTGCTGAGTAACGGCTCAGCCATCCCTTACTAGGTGCAGTAGTAGCATGGGATGGGAGCCGCTACTTCCTGTATAGGTCCGGCTCACAGGCGGAGTGATATCAAATGCACTCCGCCTGTGAATGGAGAAGCCGTACACATGAAGCAGCGTCTTTGCTCTGTGCTGCAGCCGCTTGCTTTGTGTGTAGCTCCGGATCGATTCCGGTATCGGTATCGGCGATTTCACAACGCCAGATATCGGTATCGGATCCAAAAAAGTCAGATCGGTGCATCCCTACTTCATGCTACAGCCGCTGTGAAATCCGCAGGAATAAGCACTGACCATTTGGCATGGAAGGGGTGTGTCCCCCCGCGATTCAGCCTGTGTCCCTGCCGTCATTCAGCCTGTGTCCCCCCGTCATTCAGCCTGTGTCCCTGCCGTCGTTCAGCCTGTGTCCCCGCCGTCGTTCAGCCTGTGTCCCCGCCGTCATTCAGCCAGTGTCCCCGTCGTCATTTAGCCAGTGTTCCCGCCGTCATTTAGCCTGTGCCCCCGCCGTCATTCAGCCTGTGCCCCCGCCGTCATTCAGCCTGTGCCCCCGCCGTCATTCAGCCTGTGCCCCCGCCGTCATTCAGCCTGTGCCCCCGCCGTCATTCAGCCTGTGTCCCCGCCGTCATTCAGCCTGTGTCCCCGCCGTTATTCAGCCTGTGTCCCCGCCGTCATTTAGCCTGTGTCCGTGTGCCCGTCAGAGTCCTCCTTTAAATCCGTGTCCTCATCAGAGTGCTCCTTCACATCCTGTGTGTCCCCATCAGAGTGCCCCTTTATGTGTCCAGTCAGAGTTCCCCTTTTTTATTGCGGTCAGAGTTCTTTATTATTGCGGTCAGAGTGCCCCTTTAATGTGCCCCACGATAAGAGCCGTGTGTTCTGTAATCAGACAATATTCCCGTCATTTGCCAATAAGAATCTCAAATAGGAATAATCCACCCAATAAGAATAGATTTGCGTCGGGCGCATGTGCAGAGAGCGAGGCAGAATCTGACATTACATTCTATTCCCTCCCCCCTCTGTCTCTCCTCGGATAATACATCCAACAAACTGCGCATGCCAGTGTCCTCACCGCCAGCTGATCTCCGCTGGAGTGACGTCATTTACTGAGCATGCGCAGTTCCTCCGATGCATTATTCCACAGGACACCGGCCTCACTGGTAAGGTGACAACCAGGGCAGCCATCAGAAATTTTGGGGCCCCCCAGGCCTGACCACCAACATTCCCCAGGGCCCAATGGCAATCTCACCAAGTCCTTTAGTGCTCCCATGTTTATTTATCACTCCTACAACTTAATATATGAAAATTAAGAGTGTATTCCAGGTTATCGGTGTTTTCAAGATTTAACAGTAAGCAATTATATTTTGGTCAAAAGATATGAAGCCTGCAACCCCAACATTTCACCTCTCCTTCCTTTACATGGCCATTTCACAAGGGGAGGGGGGGGTAGCATTCTCACTCCACCTTCCTTCACATGGCCATTTCATTTCAATCAAGACACAGCCCCATATATTCAGCAGAGAGACATCCCTAATCCAGCAACAAAACATCCAATTCCAGCAAAGAGACATCCCCTTGGCAGTCTGGGACACCAGGGCGGCTGGGCCCCTAGTGATGCTGGGGCCCCCTAAGTGTGTATGGGCTGTTCCCCCCCCCCCCCCCCGATGACTACTAATGACACTTACCGTCTCTCCCGGATACAGACAAGAGATTTGATGTAGAAGCTGTGGGTGAAATCTCAGATCTATCCACTATAGGGCGCTGTGCAGGCAGTGATAGAAGACGCTCCGTCTCCCTGGCAACCTACACTACAAAATGGCGCGGCTCCGCCTTCGCGTTCTTTATATGACGTCATCCGCCCGCCCCCTGCACCAATCAGAGGAAGCGCGAGCCCACCTCTGCGCGCTGGCAATTGAGGCCGCTCATCCCCTATGATCACTGACAGGAGAAGCGACAGAGAGCTGGAGGGAGGACTAGACTGTCTTCTCCCTCCAGCCTGCAGGTGGCAATAGAGAGCACCGCTGTGCAGTGAAGGAAGGCTGCCGTTCACTCTCTATCCCCTCATCACATGACTGACATGAAGTTTCCTGGTGTGGTGTGTAAGTATAAGGGGAAGAACCCCTCCCCCCCTTCTTCCTCAGAACCCCCTCAGACCTCTTCTCCTCCCTAAACCCCCTCACCTCTCTCCTACCTAAACCCCCCCAGACACCTCCTCAGCCCTCAAACCTCCCCTCCACCTCAGACCCTTCGTCTCCTCAAACACCCCAGAACACCTCCTCAGAAAACCACCCCCTCCCCCAAGACTCTCTCCCCTCCCCCTCTCCCCAAACCCCTAGACACCTCTCCCCTCCTCCTCCTCAACCCCCCCCCCCAGACACCCTTTCAGACCTCTCCCCTTCTTTTCAAACCCCCCCAGACACCCCCCAAGACTTCTCTCCTCCCCAAACCCCCCTAGACTTCTCCCATCCTCCGCAAACCCCCCCCCTCCCCTCTCTTCCTCAGACCTCTTCCCTCCTCAATGCCCCCAGACGCCCCCTCCAGGGGTGGACTGACCATTCCGGCACAGTAGTGGGCCCCATGAAAGTCTCCTGGGCTGCCATCTTTATTGGGTGACCTCTTGTCTGCTGGAAGTCTCTGCCCACTGCGCCCCTCCCATCTGACAGCCCCTGTGTTTGTATCTGGCTCGGACCGGTCCTTATGTCAGGGGACAAGGAGGAGGAGGAGTATTACATGTACTGTGGGGGCTCCATCATCATTGTGTGATCTGAGCCGATGGAAATGTCCTGCATGCGGCACCCAGCCCTGGATCTGTACACAGCGGGGACTCCTGCCATCACCGCTCTTTAGGGGGGGGGGGGGGTACACCATGTCCTGCTGTGTCTCCTGCGGCCCCAAGCTGGAGTCCTAACCTGCAAAACATCAGGGGGTACAGCGATTCCTGCCAAGGGGCACACCCTATCCAGTCGCAGCACAGAGATCCCTGGCAGTGAGCACACTACCCAATGAAGGCACAGAGATCCCTGCCAGGTGGCACAGAGATCCCTTAACAGAGGGGCACACATTGTACATAATTGGTAGTAGAGTGTGGGGGGGGTATAGTGGTTCTGGCGTTATCCAAGAGTGGGGTGGGATCTGGTGTTACCCAATTGTGGGAGGTTTATAGTTGCAGGGGGTATAGTGGTTCTGCTGTTACCTAGGAGTGGGGGGGGGGGGGTGGGTCTGGTGTTATCTAGGAGGAGTAGGAGGTATACAGGAGTGGTTATGGTGTTATCTAGGAGTTATCTAAGAATAGGGGCTACAGGGGTCTTGGCATTATCTTCTAGTGGGAGGGTACAGGAAGTCTGGTGTTGTCGGACTGTGGATACATGAATCTGATATTATTGTGATGGGAGGGGAGAGAAGATTTTTATGAAAGGGGGGTCTGGTATTATCTATGAGTTGGATCTTGTGCCATTTGTGAAGGGTAAAATTTGGAAGGTGAGGAGTCTATATGACATCTTGCTTTATATACCTGTAGGATAATCCGGCACATCCCCATATACTTGCACACGCCTGTACCAAGTGACAGACAAGTTTATTTTTCTTACCTTTATTAAACATTTACTTTACCACAGAATTTCTCTACATGTTGTTCAAACACATGTAATGTGGGCAGTGCAATATGTAGGTGGGACTTGAGTGTGGACAGGGGGCCCCAGTGAGCAGGGATCCTGCAGGGGGCCCCATGATCTCCTATTTCCCAGGAGCCCCATGAGTTGTTAGTCCGTCCCTGCTAGGACCATTATGGAATATCTGCTGGGTACTCGTGCTTCACTGCCTGCATCAGTCCCTGATATTTTTTTCCTATATTGAAGTCTATGGAGACACAGCCACTCATCCTAATTTGACAGACGTGTAGTTGCGGGTGATCGGCCCCAAAACGCAGACAGTATACATATAGGGGGTGCTCACCCACATCCTTGTCAAACTAGGACCAGCAGCGCTGTCTGTGCAGCCACTGCATCCCCATAGACTTACATTGGCTGCTTGCATGCAGCACTTGCAGCCACATAAACAAATAGCCCATTTAGCCTAGGTTCACACTGAATCGCACAGGATTGTGCACCGCATTCCCGTGCAATTTGAGGCTATTCATTTATGAACGGGCTCAAATCGCATCAAAGCAGTGGCTTGCACTACTTTTGGAAATGCACAGCAACCGGATGGCATGGTAGTTTTGTACTATACGATCCAGTTCAGGCAAACTGCATTTGGGGTGTCAACACTGCACTGACATCTGCTGCAGATAGCAAGGGCAATGCGATTTGAACTAGTGATCAACCGATATCGGTTTTTTGTTGCCGATAACGATATTTTGGTCAATGCATATCGGTATCGGCCGATATTTTCATACATTTAAAAAAAAAAAAAATATTTTTTTTTTCTTTGACAGGTACTCTTGTGGAGGGATATGGGGGTCTAAAAGACCCCAAACCCCTCCTCTGCACCTAAAAGCATTCAAAATGCCAAATTTGGCTGTTTTGAATGCTGTCTTTTTTTAATCTGGTGCCAGTACCCAGAAGCGATCACTTCCAGGTTTTTGCATGGAGACCCGATCAGAGCTGAATGTGGCTTTGATCGGGCCTCCGGCGGCAGTGCAGGCTGGTTGCCCGGGGGGGGGGGGGTGTCTCGAGTCCCCTCCCGCTCCTTGTAATGCGAGCCTTACAAGACAGCCGACCGTCCGCTATGCTGCAGGCATCTCTCCTGTACAAGCACTTTCCCGAAATATCGGTCACCTTGGTGGCCGATTCCGATATATCGGGATAAGTGCAGATCGGCTTTGCCGATAATCAGTCGATCTCTAATTTGAACAGTGCAGGAAACATGCAGAAAGCACCAGTTTCCTGCACACCGCCTTCCACTGTGAACCGGGGCTTCTAATGTTCAGGTCTCGGCATCCCTGTGAATAAGTGCAAAGAGAAAAAAGAATAAAACTCAACAAAAAGGATTTATTAGCTGCAGGTAAGTTTATTGTACAAAACAATTACATAATTAGTTCACATTTGCAGCATGCTTCCAAGAAGAAACCAGTTAGACTATTGCATATGCAAAAGATTTTATTCTATCATCTAGTAGACAGTCGTAGGCTTAATGAACTACATTTGCCAGCCACCAGATAGTCAGCTACTCCCCCAACATTCACCGTGTAATGTAGGAGCTGTACGATTATTTGCATTACCTTTACTGCAATCATTTGAAGGCACAGAGTAAGAAGTTATTGTCAGCGGTGCTCAGTAAAGTCAGCTATTGGAAATGTTTGGACAGAAAGTTAGTATTACATACACAAGCTGTGTTGCATATTCGGTTATTTTTTTTCCAGTATCATTCGGTTTAAATCTGCCTTTGTGCGATTATTGGTTCAGCCTGGAAAATACAAGTGCAGGATGTTCCTGAAGCCAACAGCAGCTTAGTATAAAAGTTTATTGATTAACCAGAAAGATTTTTGGAATTCAGTAGCACGGTTTTTAAACAATCATTTAGGTCTGAAAGTTAAAATTAAAAAAAAAAAAATTAGTGGACGGATCATTGAGGAGGATGAGGAGGAGGAGGATGAGGAGGAGGAGGAGGATGAGGAGGGTTACAGGTTGGCCTTGTCATTGGCGGTCACATGAGCGGAATGCTGAGTGTAGGTCTTGATCGCTCTCTGTAAAAGAACAAAAAGTGTCGTTAGCAATTACAAATTAAAACCTTCCAAAGACAAAAATAGATGAATGAATGGACAAGTGTATTGTGTTCTGAAGAAAATCTGCATTGGGAAAAACTGTGGAGGCTGCTGATCTGCTCAAAATGCCAGCTAGCTGGCTGCCTCTGGCTTCAATACTGGGTTACTGACCCAGAAAAACCCATCACATTATGTAGATCAGGGATCCTCAAACTACGGCCCTCCAGATGTTGCGGAACTACACATCCCATGAGGCATTGTAAAACTCTGACATTCACAGACAGGACTAGGCATGATGGGAATTGTAGTTCCTAAACAACTGGAGGGCCATAGTTTGAAGTCCCCGGATGTAGATGGTCCATTCAGACCCCTAGCAAACCAGTTGACCTCCCGGTCCTAGAAAAGCATGGGACCCATTGAGTAGAGGGGGGAAAAGCAGAACTCATGGTAAGATAGTCATCTCATATGTAGCCAGAGGGCCGGAAAAACGAAGGCATGGGATCTGTGTGTCCTTCAAACTCAGCAATACCCAGAGACAGAAGCTTGTACATACACAGTTGCATATTACCCGTGCTAAATAGAACACAAGGTTTTGGTTGGAGCTGATCTTTAAATTAAAAGCCCAAAATGAGGTTAGATTCCAATGATGTACGGTTCACAGCCAAACATTTATATTCCCTGGCATTTAAAGGAAATGTTTGCTGAGAGAATAGGTAGGCAGCCATTGCCAACTTCTCTCGGAAAAGGTCATTTTCCCACCTCCCATGTAGAGCCAAAAGCATGCATCAAGAGTTCTGCCTTCACTTTCTGCATGCTTATGTTACATCAGTGACACTAAGCTCTGGTTCACATTGATGCGATGCGGGGAACACATAAGATTTGCTGTTTCCCTGCATCACATTGCATGGCAACCGCACGGCGCCCATGCAAACTGCTGGGGGTGTTAATAGTATAGTAATAACACCCCAAAACAGATTGCAAAACACAGCGAGACTGCCAGAATTGCAATGCATGGGTGTGAACAGCCATATGATTCGATTCAGGTGCAGAAAAAAGTATCCTGCACTAATTTGGTGCAGATGCGATTTGAGCTATACTAAATGTATGGCCCAAATCACACAGCACAGACATCGCATGTGATGCGCACAGGAATGCAGTGCGATTCCTATGCGAATCACATGCGGTGTACCACGCCACAGAAGTGTGAACTCAGGCCAAGGGGTAGATTTACTAAAGCTGGTGCACTGAGAATCTGGTGCGTGGTAACCAATCAGCTTCTAACTTCAGCTTGTGCAATGAAGCTTTGACAATAAAACCTGGAAGCCGATTGGTTTCTATGCAGAGTTGCGACATATTTCGCACTCTCCAGCTTTAGTAAATAGCCCCCTAGGTATATTAAAGCCACTGGGTTTACTGGGCCTGTCATCTAGCATCTTCATTATGTGATTGAAAAATCACAGCCTTCATATAAGGTGTGACAATTTAATTCCTGGCCTTGGAGTAACGCTATGGTGGCAAGTCACACAGCCATTTACACTTGAGCATGATCCCACATGGTCTACCTTGCACTTGCCTGGGTCACAGCCCAGCTGACTCAGTCTTTACGGAGCAGTAGAAGAAATAACTTGTGTGTGCCTTGCAATGTTGGCGAAAAATGAGAGACAGGAATCTGGAGCAGCGGATTAACAAAGTTTTGTGAAAACTAACAAAAGTGTGAGTGAAACGTAATCACTTCCCGCCCGTGGGACATTTTCTGCAGGCGATTCCCTGCAATGTAAAAACAATCATAGCGGCTGACCATTCCCCCACCCCCTCCAGTGTTTCTTCTGGCATGTCCGTGTGATCAGTGAGCCGGAAAATAAATCAGCTGGCGACAGCCATTTACCATAGAGCTGACCGAGGACCAGATAGTCCCCGGCCATCTCTGTGACCTTCGGAGGCCAAGCCAGAAGTTATGACATCAATTTTGGTGCCGGCAGATGTAAACATGGTGGTGAATCTCAGGCTTTCCAGCATAGGAGAGATGTGGAGTACTTATAGACTCCAGGACTCTCTGTAAAGAGGACCTTTCATGCCCTATTCCTATTTCAAGGGATGTTCAGGAATAAGTGTAAAAAAAAAAAAAAAAAAGCAATAATTCTAGCACAAGACCTGCTCTGTAACGCTCAACAGGTAACCTGTGAACATTTTTAAAGGGTAGCCTATGAAGTTTTTTTAAGTACCGAATTTTATTGCCATTCCCGAGTGTGCACAATGATAAAGCATGACGTTAGTTTTTTTTTTTTTCTCGGCGTAAAATCATCTTTTGCATTATACATAAAAATTAGGGTAACTTCAGTGTTTTTCTTTTTTTAGTTCATGAAACAGTTTTTCCAAAAAAATAAAATAAAAAATAAGCACACAGGCTACAAGAAAATGGCAGCCCCACGAGGCACCAGGAGGGATTCCTAGGCCTTAAGGACAAGCCCAGGCAGGAGCCCCCACCAGGTACAGCCCCCCCCCCACACCGATCGTACCCCCCCCCATCATCATCATAGCGCCCTGCCCCCACCCCAGGAGGTGGACCAGACCACCCACACAGCCCCAGCATGAGGAAGGGGGGTGTCTGACTGTCCCATGGAGGGGCCCACATCCACCCCAAAACCCTCCAGGGGGAGAGGGAGGACAGTTACTCACCATACCAGGAACCAGATGGGCACGGCTCCAGACAGAACCCCTCGCCATTTACATGGGGGGCTGTTGGCCAGGAGGAACGCTGGACATGCAACCTCACGAGGCGTTTAACTCACAGGCCAGACCATGTGGTGGGGCTATGTCACGGCCGACCTAGCGCGGAGCTGAAGTCTGCGCGCGCTCGGTGGCCAAACTGGGGTGACCACTGGATCTAGGTTATCCAGCCTGTCACTCAGTCCGGCAGTTTATTGTAGATCTCCAGGAGGAAAAAAAAGAATATCTATCTAAAAAGAAAAAAATGCCGGGACCAGAGACCCCAGCAAGGAACTAAGTCCTTACTCCTGACTAGGCAGAAAGAAAAAAAAAACTGAGTACCTATACTGGAACTCTAATCTGACAAGTAGATTCCTAACACATCATAGGCAAGATCATTGTTGTGGTGAAGTGTTCGAGTTCCTGGCACAGAAATCCATTCCGAAAATTGACCAACCACCTTGTTCCCTGACTTGGCACCCTGAGGCCTCGTTCACGCCATGGTGCAGAGACAGTTTTTCTGCATACGTTCTGCAAGGGCACACAAAAAAAATAAATAAATAAATAATGGTTCTGTATGTTCCCTGTTCACACCACAGACGGCAGATTTTTTCTGTGCAGGAATCTCCATTGTGTATGCAGTTTTCTGCACTGGAAAAAAATTGACGTGACATCAACATTGGTGTGAACAGGGCACAGAACCGATGTCAACATTCATGAAATCTGATGTCTTTGCAAGTGAAATCTGTGTGGTTTTCTCTTCAATTCCCATCAGTTTTCATGAACGTATGTGTGAATGAGCCTGGAGACTTTTGGCTGTTTAAAAAAAAAATGCCTTAATAGGACAAAGATTTGATGACAATCCGGCATAGCGTTCCAGAAAATGAAATCCTGGAATGATTCAAGCAGTGGCACAGATTTCTAGAAAAAAAAGTGTCACTTCACAAGGGGACTACTTGGAAGGGGTGACAACAGCCACTAGTGTATAGGTAAGGAAACTTTTTTTCCCCCCAGTGCGGGAATTAAATCGTCACACCCCATAATCCTTAGTACTGGTAAGTTTTGGGTTCCCCCTAGTGGAAGGAAAGAGCTGCACTTCACATTACCTTATGGTGTCCTTCAGCGTTGTACTTGTCAAGCAGAGCCTGGATACGGTTGCCGTAATCTGGGTGAACGTCAGTGAAATTCTTCACCTGGTGGAAGGAAAATCTAACAGGGGTTACCGAATGAAATAAGTTCCAGCCCAAGGATGGTTCCTCACTTCATAAACTCTTACATGGCAAGGGAAAATCACCCCATTAAAGTGGCACCTAGATAGAACATATTCTCCAAATACGCTGCTGAAAAGCTCTAATGTAATCAAAAAGAACCCATGGAGTTATGGGAATACTCACAAGATACAGACCAAGAAAGAAGTTGTAGATTTATGGGACATCTCTTAAACTGAAAATGGGAAAAACTCAAACGGCCATATGATACAATTGTGGTGTGTCCTGGTTGTCCACCCTTGAAGATATAAACGAATGCCCCAATGGTCCTCCTCCCCTCTATAATCATGGCCCAATTACTGTGGGAAAACAAACTTTTCCCAAGACCTACAATTTTGTGGTTGGACTTCAGCTCCTTGTTGGATTGATGCAGAGAAATCCTTGCCTTTCCTAAACAAACTCCCTTCCTTGCTGGAATGTGTGAAGGTCTGGGTTTTTAGTCACATGATCTGTGAGGGTTGTCCAGTCTAACTGACGATTCTCACCTTTACAGAAATCACATGACTCAAGTGCCTCGGGCTGCAAGGAATTGAACCCGCAGCAACATTTTCTCTGGGAAAAGCAAGTGTTTCAGCCCATGTATCGGCACCAGAAATATGGAGACCCAGACAATACTTCCCAAAAACAATTTGTGTGCGCCCCACATATACAACATTTCCATACTACATATTCCTGCACATTAAAATTAACCCCCCCCCCCTTTAATCAGTGTCTGGTACCAGGCTCGATGTCTACAGATTTTTATCCATCGCAGCAAAGCTCGTTAAACAACATTTGAGGGCCGGTTCACACATAGCAATGCCAGACATCGCATGTGATTCGAACTGCTCTGCAAGTCACATGCGATGCAAATTCAACCATACAGATTGTATGGCTGAATTCACGTCGTATTCGGACCAAACTCGTGCAGGACCCTTTTTTGGTCAACACAAGAAAATGATGGGCATGGTTGGTCACACCCATACGATCCGATTCCTGTCTGAATTGACAGTTTGCACTGCGATATGCAAACTGATCTGGGGGTGTCATTAACTTTGTACTTATTCTCCCAGCGATTCACATATTGCAGTGCAAACTGCCTGCAATGCGGTAACTCGCAGTGGAATCGCAGGGTTTCCACATAGCACCAGTGTGAACCGAGCCTGAGTATTGGTCTGCTTTAATTCATACAAGCAAAGGAACTTAAAAAGTTGACCATTGGAACATGTTACATCTGCATTTAGGATCTGTAGAGATCTGTAAATAAATAAGCAAATGGCTTGTAGTTCTCAATCTACTGATCAGCGTTGCCATAATCCATTCACTCTTCCTGCAGCTTTCTACCTTACAGGAGATTGAGGGGGTGGGACTGGGCCACGGCTGTGTGTGAATGGACACACAGAGCCGCATCTCGGGAGCATGCCTGTTTGGGTGCACCCGAGATGCGGCTCCATACACCCGTCAGGAGGGAGAAGCCAGGAGCACCGGTGTGGGACCAGAAAAAAGGAGGATCCGTGCTGCTCTGTGCAAAACCATTGCATAGAGCAGGTAAGTTTTTAAAAAAAAAAAAATCTAACAAACAAGTTTTCATAATTGCTTTAAAGCCCATATGGATATGAAAGCCCCAGTCAATGCTGCTCCTCGGGGGATGCACACATCCACACTAGGATTGGCTATGATGAGTCTCATGCTTCAATGTCTATTACCCACTGGATGAGTTTTCCTAATGCTGACATCCCTACTATCCTGAGTGCCAGCGGAGCCCTATACCTCAGCCTGGAGCAGCACCACCAAGCACCAATGGCCTTATTGAAAGCTTGTAGACAGTTACAGGCAGAAATATAGAGGGAGAGTCTGCAAGAGCCCAACCATGCACCCATGATTGTAGGGGGGGAAAAAAAAATATATATATATTATATATATATATATATATATATATATATATATATATATTAAATGCACTTTTTTTTCTGCAAAAGTATGTGCCTTTATTATTTTTTTTCCCCTAAAGGTGAACTTAGACGTTAAAGTTGTAGGATCTTCACAAGTGCAAAATATCTATTACAACTATGCATGACAGGTGCTCTTTAATACACTCTATTGCAGACGATACTCACAGCTCTTTTCTGGATGAAGAGTTTGGCACCCTTCAGGTGACCGGCAATGTTCTCACAGAGCCTCTTGCGCTCTTCTTCACTCAGAACTTTGGTGTAAAAGTCCCGGACCTGCAAGGTAGCCACATAAACCAAGTCACATGACAGCTATACCGTAACTATGTCCAATGACCAGGCTAATGTTATAGACACACTGTGCACCTTTTACTCCTCAGTCTACTTTTATATTTGTTGGTCTTCTGTGTGGGTATAAAAAAACCATGCATGCTAGATTTGTCTGATAGTTGCCCAATCCATCTCAGGACAGCCAGACTGATCAATTTCTATTTTAAGTCTATGGATTGCTAAAAGAAAACCTGCCAACAATGAGCATTAGAATAAAAATAATCTCCACTCTTAGGCTATCAAGAATATACAATCTTACTCTCAGGATAGCTGTGTGTGCTGGAGTTCACTTGTATTCTCTACCAAACCTCCAGCCCAGTGTCAGTAAGCCCCCCTGTCTCTTACCTGGCTGATATCAAACAGTGTGGAGGCTACAGAATGGTAAACCGTCAAATCAAGAATTAAGCTGATTCACACCAAGTGCATTACGCTTCGCATGCGCTGATTGAGTTTAAGTTGGAGTGAGCTGACATGCGGTTTCCAACATATTGCAATGCACGGATGTTGTTTTTACCACTGCAGAAGCCAAAATGTTTGTTTTTTCATTACCACTGCAGCATGTAGTAAAGTGTTGCAGTGGCTATTCTAGTCTACAATTATCAGTTTACGTCATATGCAGAGCAGCGCAGTGAAGCGTCTATTTAGATCTCTTGTGGCACTCTGCTCCTCCCCGCCCCCTCCTGTCCATCCCAAGTGATATCACATACCAGCACCTGGGATGGATAGGAGGGGCCAGTGGGGAACAGCACACCACAGCCAGCACCATCACAGCTGCTTCCCTGCATAGCTCTGCAAATGTCTGCAGCAATCTACCCAGCAACTGTCTGCTACTGACAGGTAGATCGTGTTGGAACCTCAGCTGAGAAACCTTGGTATTTTGGAATATCTTTTTCTGTAAAGATTTTTCTTGCAGTGTTTTTTTTCATCTTTTCACTAAAGAATCCAACCTGATAGAGGGTCTAGCAGCTTTAGCCCTTCCTTATGCTCTCCCACACTAGAGAAACAAAAAGCGAAATAAAAATTGCCTTCCACATAATACTTTGTGAAAATGTGATGGAAAAGCACAAACCCCGTTCACTTAGCAAAAATAAAAAATAAAAAGTTAGGGCACTACAAATCTTGTGGCTGTTTGAAAAACAGGATCATTCTCGGTTATCTCTCTTTATACAGTATATTTCATAAATAGGCCTTTGTACAAACAAACACGTCAGCAAACTGGTGAGTTTACGGGTCTAGTCATTGCACAGGCATGTCGCGGGATTTGCTCGGTTTAGAAAAAAAATAAATAAATAAACACTTATCTAAACAAATATGGGGTCTATCGGGACTATGGAATATGAGGGTGTAATACTTGATAGTAGAACACCAGTTCTCTTATCAAGTGCTGACAGCCATGGAAACTCTGGTCTTAGACATATCGGCCAGAGAAACCTTTTCCATTAGTAAAACAATCCTGCTGCGTACACTGAAATGCAGTGTAGTAGTATTCCCTACATACAGTATGCAGCACTGTGTTCCAGCAGCAGGATGGACGACTTCTCAGCTGCTGCCGTACATAAAGGAGTCATACTGAGTGCTTCCCCACCATTCAGGAGAAGCCTTGTCATTTTATGAAGGAACACAAGGCTTGCTCTGACTGAAAGAGGTGGAAATCCTGAGGTCATCCACCCACCTCTCCACTTCAGTCAATCAGAGGAAGTCTTGTATTTATTTATTAAAACACAAAGCTTGTTCTGAATGGCATTTAGCCCCACCATTTCATCCTAGGAAGTTTCCAATATGGCAGCCGCTGTATACTGCAAGTAGCTAATACCACTAAAGTGCATTACAGCAGCCGCATTGTTTAATGAGAGAAATAGTTTGCTAGGTCTAAGCCAGGGGTCTCCAAACTTTCTAAACAAAGGCCAGTTTATTATCCTTCAGACATTAGAGGGGCCTGACTGTAGCCAGCAGAAGTCCAAAATGTCCAATCGCTGGTGCCTGTGGGAGCATAAGTGCCCCCATCGCTGGTGTCAGTGGAATGAATTATGTCCTATTGTTAATGTCCATGGGAGGAATAGTGCCCCAAGGGTCGGATAAAGGCAAACAAAGGGCCACATCCGGCCCCCAGGCCACAGTTAGGAGACTGGTCTAAACAACCAATTTAAAGTGAAGCGAAACACAGAATTCTACTTCACACTGGATAGATGCCAGTAATATAATACAGTCTCTCATGGTCTGTGGTGGGGCAAAGTACATTAATTCCCAGACCTGCCAAGTATTTTAATTTTTAGTTTACATTAATCAGAAAGTATTGGAGGAAAGGAAAGCGCCTGCGAGATATCAGACTACAATCACTGATCCAACCCAACAGAATCCAGCTACAAATAAAACGCACACAAACACACATTATATATATATATATATATACATACATACACACAATAATGGACTGGTGAATTACATGCAGCCCTGTACATGCATTTCCAACACCCACCAAGTTCTCCCTGATAATCAGGCCAATTAACCATTTCCTTCAAGCAGTGCTGACCTAGGCTCGGTTCACACTGGGGCAGCTTCAAAGTCGTCCGACTCTGAAGCCGCCCCATGCAGCGTGACTTCAGCGTGGCTTGCAATGCAACTTCTCTAACAGAAGTCAATGCAAGCCACACCGAAGTCGCCCCCAAAGTAGTGCAGGAACCTTTTTCTAAGTTGGAGCGACTTGAGTCTTTTCGATTGGAACGGTTCCATTGCACTGAATGGAGCACGACATGTCAGGCGGCTAAGTCGCCTGACAAGTTTCCCCAGTGTGAACCGGGACTAAATATGAATGTGGTGCCTTTGTCAGCGCCAACACAAACCCATGTTCTACTAATGCCTCACCTCCACCCACAGGCTCCCGATAACATAAACTGAACTTTGATCAGTCAGTGGTATGAACCGCCGCCTCATGAGGACTTTTAATACTACTTGTCATGAGAACATTCTGTAGGCTGCCATTGAGTCTCTGTAATTCTGATCATGTTGGTCATCTGTCATGCCTATAGATTGGCTGCAATGCCGACTCACTAATTGAGTTAATCCTGCAGCAAACATACTAAACAACTGACTGTTTCTGCAGGGTCCTCGTCACCTCTTCTCTGGGCAGTCCTCATTGATGCAGAAAGAGTAATGACATCACCTCAGTGCTGCTTTCTGTATCATTGAGAACTGCCCAGCCACACTCTGTATAAGTAAAATGCAACTGAAGAGCACCATAATGACACCTACCCAGGGGGCAGGGTCCCCGATAACCTGCATTCACATTGTTCCTTCATTCATCCATCCAATTTAGGGGACACCCGGCATCATTTAACCCGGAAGACTGAGGACACCAAATGGCAAAGAGGTGATGCAGGGGACAACTCAAATTTACAGCAAGTAATGCAGCCTATCTTTTTTAATTTAATCATTTTTTTTTTTTTTTTAATACCCAATTTAACCCTTTCGCTGCTAGGTTCTTAACAACATCCCCCCCGCAAACCCTGCCATGTATCCTGGGATCTGCTTGCCCATCTGCAGGCCAAGGACCGACATAGCGGGTCCGCTGTCCTTCTCTCCTTGTTGCTGACCAAGCCACGTGCTTGATGTCACTTCCGAAGTCCACCTCTCGGTGTCCCTGACAGCTTGGCAGGCAAAGAATGGAATGCAATCTGCATTACATTACATTCAGTAGAGCACAGGAGAGACAAACTACCCTGGATGTCTCATTAAAGAGAGCCTGTCACCAAAAAAAACTACATATGAAAAAAAGTAAAATTAAAAACGGTTACACCCAGGCATATGAGATACACACACCCCCCCCCCCCCCCACACCCAAAAAAAAATTTGAGCCCCTCCATCCCCACGAACATAAAACGTAAGCATTCGGGCAACTAAGCATTAAAACTGTGATTGCGCTACACAGGTTGTATATCACCACACACGCTGGAGTGAAATCAATAATTCTAGCACCAGACCTCCTTCGTAGCACTAAACCAATGACCTATAGGGGGCTTTTAAAGAATCACACTTTTTCTTAGGGATGTGTACACATGCTTTGCGGCTGTGGCAGGAAATATACCCTTGCTGCTTTTGGTGGGCATAGCACCTGCCAAGTGTGACCAATTCAAGCATTCATGGAGCTTAAAGGGTTAAAGCAGGCAGTTAGATGGCGATACAATGATACAACGCCTCCTCGCCAGTTGTCAAATGCTCTCTGAACAGCAATCTGAATGGGGATTGCTTTTCAGAGACCTAAGCTTATGTTAATGAGCCCTAAAGATTTCTTTTTATTAAATTTTCTGTTTAATGACACCTTATAAAATGAGAAGGTGGCTACGTTTCTATATACAGTGGGACCATGGAGAATGAACGTACCCACCCTCAGGAAATCGGATGATGACAGCAGAAAAAAGACCTTTGGAGGAGGCTGAGAGCAATAGAAGGGACGTTTTTGAGTTAAGAATACATACTGGAATAGAACTGTTCTTTAAA
Organism: Pelophylax lessonae; assembly: GCF_965119305.1. Taxonomy (NCBI): domain Eukaryota; kingdom Metazoa; phylum Chordata; class Amphibia; order Anura; family Ranidae; genus Pelophylax; species Pelophylax lessonae. The sequence continues at coordinate 70,219,687 of NC_138777.1, forward strand.
CCAGAGTTTGGAGACAGATCACATAAGGAATGCTAAATTGTGCTTACAAAGACTCTGCCACATCGCACAATTAGAGCAAAGTGACCGTGTCTACTGACAGCCCACCGTCCCGGCCATGTATAATGACTCCGGCAGCCCATAGAATATGCAATATGAACATGGGTGGAAGGAAAGAAAATTGCTCAATTCTCACTGTTGTGTTGATGGGGGAATCCCCCCCGCAGCGCTCTTGTGTTCTGCCAGTAGGGGGCGTGGGGAGAGTTCACCACTGGAAGTGTGTTACTGGCAGGATCACCAGGTGAAAATAAAGGAATGATCCTAAAAAAACAAAATGCATCTGAGGACTGGTAATCTGCAATATATTACGTTTTTTGGTTTAAATAAACTTTAAGTTGCCTGTTGGAACTCGATGAATCGGGATCAGTGAATGTTTAATAGATCTGACTGTGCCACCTACATGGATATCGCAGAAGTCTAAGAATAAAACTGTTTCTGGCCAATGCAAAGTGGCAAGTGAAAGTTGTTATAAATTTCTATGAAATTTATTTGTACCTTGGATAATGCATGACGGAGCCGTAGTCGTATTCCATGCCTTGATTCAATGTGTGGAACTTCTGAAAATTCTTCTCGGTCCCTGAAAGTGACTAAATTTGCAGCTGCAATATTATATAGCATTTCACTTCATTTATATTAAAGGAGTTGTAAAGTTAGAAGGTTTTTTTTTTATCTTAACCACTTGCAGACCAGAGGATTTTGCTGCTCAATGACCAGGCCCTATTTTGCGATTCGGCACTGCGTGATTTTAATGGACAATTGCGTGGTCATGCGACGCTGTACCCAAACAAAATTGATGTCCTTTTCTTTCCTACAAATACAGCTTTCTTTTGGTCGTATTTGATCACCTGTGCAATTATTTTATTTTTTGCGCTATAAACAAAAAATAAGCGACAATTTTGAAAAAAAAAAAATATATTTCTCACATTCTTTTATATGAAATTCTAAAAAAAAAATAAAATGTAAAAATCAAAATTTTTTAACGTTTTAGGCCAATTTGTGTTCTGCTACATATTTTTGGTAAAAAAAAAAAAAAAAAAAAATCGCAATAAGAGTATTTTGATTGGTTTGCGCAAAATTTATTGCGTTTAGTAACTACGGGAAAGGTTTATGTCATTTTTATTGTTTTTTGTTTTTTTTTTTACTAGTAATGGCGGCAATCTGCGTTTTTTTTTTGTTTTTTTTTTGTTTGTTTTTTGCGGGACTGTGACATTGCGGCGGACAGATGGACCCCTAACTGACATTTTTGGGGGTACCAGTGACATTACTACAGTAATCAGTGCTAAAAATATGCACTGTTACTGTAATAATGACACTGGCAGGGAAGGGATTAACAGTATTGGTGATTAAGGGGCTAAATGTGACCCTAGGGGCGTAATTCTAACTGTTGGGGGGGCGTGGCTTGTGAAGTCATCACAGAGACATGTGATCCTATATAGCAGGATCACATGACATCTGTGATCACTTCAGGGAGAAGTATGGACGGCTGTGTTTACATCAGCCGTCTGTCAGCAGCGGGAGATTGCGAGTGGCCGGCGGCCATCGGAGCCGCCTGTCGCACGCACTGGCTTCCCCGCTGACGAGCGGGGTGGGAGCATGCCTCTGGCGGCGCGCGATCGCCCCCTAGCTCCTCCCAGGCGAGCGCCGTACATGTACGGGACTTTGCCTGGGAGAGCCAGCCTGCCGCAGTACATCTACGGCGGCTGGGGCTAAAGTGGTTAATGCATTCTGAGGTCCCTCTCTGTCCAGCAATGTCCACGAGTGTCTCAGCTGTCTGAGATTCTCCCTCCTGATTGGCTGAGACACAGCAGAAGCGCCATGGGCTGCCGCTGCTGTCAATCAAAGTCAGCTAGCCAATCAGGAGAGAGAGGGAATAAGGCCGTGTCTGAATGAACACAGGGAGCTGTGACTCGGCTCGGGTGACCCCATAGCAGGCTGCTTGCTGTGGGGGTATTGAACAGGAGGGAGGGGCCAGGAGAGCAGAAAAGGGACCCAAGAAGAGGAGGATCCTGGCTGCTCTGTGCAAAACCAACTGCACAGAGGAGGTAAGTATAACATGTTTGTTATTTTTATTAGAAAAGAAAAAAAGATGATACTTTGCAATCACTTTAAAAGGAAACCTTAGCAGAGATATGGGTTGGCTTTCATTGCTCACATCCTAAAAATGCTAGTTGTCTGGCTGCCATGCTGATCTAGTGTTCAAAGCAAACCGGGTCAGGAATCTTTACATCACTTGCTGCATGCTTGTTCAGGATCGGTGATTCAAATAGTATTAGGCCTCATGCACAATGGGCATTTAGTATTGGGCAGAGGGTAAAGGCACACTGCCCAGCCTGGCTGCCAGCAGCCTGTCAAACTCTGTGAGAGTCTGACAGCTGGGATATGGCTGGGATCAGCGGTACTTCTGTTTGGGGTAGTATGCACCCTTGGGACGAATGCCCAGAACGCAGACTGCTTGTATTCTGGGCATTCATCCCTAGGCACACACTGCCCTAAAATTACATATTGCTAGGTGCAACATCCGGCAGCAGCAGCAGCTGTCTGATATTTGACAGGCTGCTGGCAGCCAGGCTGGATGACGCGCCTATGCCCCCCACCCATGACTAAATGCCCAGGGTGAATGAGTTCTTAACCACCTCAATACCGGGCACTTTTCACCCTTCCCGCCCAGGCCAATTTATAGCTTTTAGCGCTGTTGCATTTTGAATGACAATTGCGTGGTCGTGCAACACTGTACCTAAACCAAATTTATGTCACTTTTTCCCCACAAATAGAGCTTTCTTTTGGTGGTATTTGATCACCGCAAGGTTTTTTCTTTTTTGCTAAACAAATAAAAAAAATACCGAAAAGTTTGAAAAATTTTTTTTTGTTTATGGTATAAAGTTTTGTAAATAGATACCTTTTTTTTCCTGCACTGATGAGCACTGATAATGCCGCACTGATGGGGTGGCACTAATAGGCAGCACTGATATGCAGCACTGATGGGCACTGATATGTGGCACTGATGGGTAGCACTAATATGCAGCATTGGTGGGCACTGATGGGTGGCACTGGTGGGCAGCACTGATAGATGGCGATGGGCACTGGTGGAAAGCACTGATGGGGAGGGCACTGGTGGGCAGCACCGATGGGAAGGGCACTGGTGGGCTCCCTGGTGGCCATTGTGGGCATCCCTGGTGGTTCTAGTGGCACCCCCCCAAGGGTCTTCACTCATAATCAATGCTCTGATTACCAGTGCAGACCCCCCCCGTCAGGAGAGCCGCAGATCGGCTCTCCTCTACTCGTGCCTGTCAGGCACGAACTGAGGAAAGCTGATCAACGGCACTTCCTATGTACTATGTGACCAGCTGTGATTGGACACAGCTGGTCACATGGTAAAGAGCCTACGTAAGGAGGCTCTTTACCGAGATAGGAGATGCGGTGAGTCAGAGTGACACACGGCAGCACCGATCGCCGCTCTGTCATATGATGTTCGGTCAGGATAATGCAACCACCTTCCCGCTGTCAATTCCCTATAGGGCGGGTGAGAAGTGGTTAAGGAAAGAGACAGCAAACTAGAATCTTTTAAACAAAAGAGTTAAAAAAAAAAGAAGAAACCTGGCAAAGTGATATTTTATTTTTCTTCCTTGTACCAATGGGGAAATTTCTACTAGAGATCGACCGATTATCAGCAAAGTCAATATATCGAGGGCCAATATGGACTTTCCCCGATATATCGGAATCGGCTTTTTATTTACAGATATTGCCGATATTTCAGGGAAAGTGCTTGTACCGGAGTGATGCCTGCAACTAGAGGCATCACCCCGGTACCGGTGTCCATAGCCGGCGGTTGGCTGTCTTGTAATGACAACCGATGCGGCCTAGAAGCTGCTCGGCTGTCATTCCAAGGAGCGGGAGGGGACGTCCCCCTCCCGCCGCCTTCCGCGGCTCGCCCGGGTCTCCCGTCCCACTGGGAGACCCGGGAATCCTACCTTCACCGCCGCTCTCTGACACGAGTCTCCATTTCTTTGAATTCGGCACCGCCAGTAGCCAGAAGTGATGTCATGACATCACTTCCGGGTACTGGCGGTGCCGAATTCAAAAAACGTACAGCATTCAAAACAGCCAAACTTGGCATTTTGAATGCTTAAGTGCAGAGGAGGGGTTTGGGGTCATTTAGACCCCCCCAATCCCTCCACCACAGTACCTGTAGACATAAAAAAAAAATGTCCGAAAATATCGGCACCCGATGACCAAAATACCGGTATTTGCGGTTAAAAAAACGATATCGGTCGATCACTAATTTCTACCATTTCCTGCGTAGTCACTGAGACAGGAGGAGAAGGGAAATCTCCCCAAACTTAGGCGAACATAGCTATAAAAACCCAACTGACATTCCAAACCTTCCACACTCCACCAAAAACATTGAGGCCTCATGCACACAGGGCGTCTGTCCAGCTCTTTTGAAAGCTTTTTCTCCTGGCAAGAGCAAAGCAGCGTGAAAAAAACGCACCTAAAGCCATAATTGGCAAATGTGATTAGAAGCCTTTAAGTGCATCTGGCATTCGGATGTTCATTTGTTCAATTGGCCCGAATATTAATAAATGAATGAACGCACCTAGTGCTTAGGCGTGTTTGGGAGCGTTAGGCATTTTTCTGCTGAAACACTCCTCTTGTGAATGCGCACGCATTAATGCACATATGCATCTATCGTTAATGTGCATTTGCTGTTTTTTATGCCCAAATGTACCTCTTCTGAACGCACAAGTGAAGTTTTTTTTTTGTTTTTTTCTGCCTCTAAACACCTAGCTTGGATGCTGCAGGAAGTCACAGCTGGTTTCCCACAGTAAACATGGCGGTGTCGGGGACTTACAGACTGGTGAAGAGCGGGCCCAGGTGAGGACAGGGCTGGATCCCTGGACAGGTATCTCTATATTAAACGTCAGCAGCTACAGTATTTGACCTCATTTTATAAAAATGTACAGAAGATCCTCTTTAAATGACCCTCATTTATGAAAGTGACCTAAAAAGTACAACTTATGCTGTTCATAGTAGCCAAAAACATTACTTTTCACACACTAGATGTATGAAAGGGAGAATGTGTATTTTATGATCTAAAATATGTTCTAAGGGCTTGTTCACACCTGAACGCAGTGCGGGAAATCCACGTTCCACACCCGTTTCCCACACCGCCTTCAAAATGCACCGCTGTGGGTGCCAATATATTCCTAATGAAACCCCAAACACAAATTACGTTTGCTGCAGCAGACCACTCACTACCATTCCATTTGGTGCAGTGCATTTTTGAAAAGTAGTGTGACTGAGTGTGATATCAGCCCATTCAAATGAAAGGGCTGAAAATCGTACTGCACTGAGTCTGCGTTCCCAGTGCGAATCAGGTGTGAACCGGCCCTAATTACATTTATATAATATACTCCAATTTATAAAAAAAAAATTGCATAGTTTATTCTCCATCAAAACTGCATGTTAATCCTTTTATGCTACATTTAATGTTCTGAGGCTATATTCTCTAAATGAGGAGAATACTGCATTATGGCCACTGGGTGGCACTGATGAGCATATTTACTTCTTACTTGTTACTCAGCGCCATCTTGTGGCTACAATGTAGTATTTTGCCCATTCACACAATTGATTTGCTGAGAATACATCCTACAGCTACAGCCTGAGAACATTTAATTTAACTAATTTTCACAGAATGAATTTACATGCAGTTTCTATGGATGAACAGCTATAAAACTGTAACGATACACCCCTTAGTGTAATGCTATCACCCAGTCGGATACCTGGTATGATGTTGCTGTATATGATATTGATGTAGTCATCGCGGTTGCTTCTACTCTGCTCATGGAAGAATCCCAGAGCGTGGTTCAGCTCGTGCTGGATAGAGCCGTGTACCATACAGCTGCTCGACTTCCTCCTTGCTTACCAACATATGAGCAACATCTGTGGTGAACGAAAGATAACCATTTTATTATGTCATCACAAAGGGTGTTGTGCCAAGTGCTGCATTCAGTAACCAATCACATAAAAGTGTAGTGAACAGTGTATATCAAGGCTACTGCAGCCATGATCCCCCATTTCCTCTGTGACAATGAAGCGGGAAGCGACAGATTTTGTCACTTCCGGTTTCAAAACTGCCTTGGTCTGGCAGCAGCTGATCAAACACAATCTGTGCCCAATCAGATGCTTAAAAAGGCAGCAGAGACATCAGGGGTCTATTAGGCCCATGATGTAAATGGGGGGTGTAGAACCAGCGCTATGAATAAGAACAGCCAGGCAGTGAAAATATAAAAGGTTGCAGCCACCAACCGACCTCTAAGAAGCTTAGGGGCAGGAATGTAATGTGGGGGTGAAGGGTTGGAAATCGGCGCTACCTACCACATGTGCAACGATGTGAGTAAAAGAGGAAAAAGTGCTTAGTGCATACAAAATAGTGCAAAATGTGACAATTATAATTAATCTTGTAAATGAATAGATAATAAATCCAATAAATAAATAAATAAAAAATAGAAAAAAGTTATTAAATATATGGTGTTTGAAGTGAAGTAAAAAAACTGGGTATGTATACAAAGTTAGTGGTTACAATTGCCACTATAAAATGCTGAATGAGGTAGTTGTGAATTAGTCATAAATACTATAAAAATGCCATTTGTATATCCTTTTGTTAAATGCTCATGTAATGTGTCGGTCTGGACACTGGGGGTCACACTTACCCTGGGACACACAGAAGTGTATAAGCCAGATAACAGGAACTAAGTGATTCTCAAACCTGCCTGTTGGTGGTCCCACAGGACCAGAAAGATCCCATCTGGGTGTAAAGGGAAAAATAAAAGATCCTTAGTGTGACAAGTAGAGAGCAAGTATACAAGGCAATAGTATCGACTCACGCTTGAAATTGATGCAGCAGATCTTCTCAGATACTGGCAGTCTGCGCCGGGGAAAAACTACAGCGTTCCAAGCATCGGCGAGCTGCGGACCGGAAGTGACGTGGGTTTCCGCCCGACGTACGTTTCGTCATAGGACGTCTACGGGGAGCTCCCTTGGGGACTAAGAATTCAGATTTTTCCCCTAATTAAAACAGTCAATGCCGAATTAAAAAGTGAATGGGAATCAAATCTGCATTCTTGTTCTCTAAAAATGATGAATTTATTGTGTTCACAATATACCAAAGATTTGGAAATTGTGAATAACGATATTAAACAACTCTACTTAGATAGTGTAACATTAGTAAATGATCCCTCCTTCTCTCAGAGAGATAACAAAATGCAAAAACAATTAGAAAATTTTGTAGGCAATTTAATTAAGACTAAAGAAAAGAAATTTGCCAGAGATAAGCAAGCATACCAACAGGATGAAGCTTATCACTAGACCAGAGAAAGAAATAACAAACGTATAACAAAAAATACATATAAAAATCCCCACTCAAGCTCTTTTCATTCACAAACAAACACTAATGATGTGAGTGATTCTGACTTATCATCTCAATCATCAACATCATCCTCCCATACTAAATTGCAACGTCACATTAAAATGAATGGTTCCCACAAGCGCAAAATAGAAAATAAAAAAGAATCTAACACCTCTTCTAAACGCACTCCACTTTTCCCTTCGGAACATCACCAACAATTTCACCAATCCCCTTCCCAATTATCACAAAATCTTGGTGAGTTAGCCATTGAAAATTCAGTAGCTACCCCAAGTCTTAATGCTACACATTCCCTTAAGATGAATCACAGCACAGTAGTGAACAATGAAATTCGTACTGCACCTATTTTTCAGCCCTCAAAAAACCCATCTAGTTAGCAACTATCCTCTGAGCTTCAGACTTCAGACTCTGATGCCTTAAAAGTTATTAACTTATCCAGTAAAAAACTTGATGAAACTCAAATATATGTTTTATCTCTTGGTCTAACTTTCTGTCCTACGCAAAAAATTGATACTTTCGAACTAATTAAGGATGTTCACTTGTTTGCTCGTAGATTGATGTTTAAAGTAATTTACGACAAAGAAAATCAATCCATAGCAGATCAACTGACCAAATATAATTGTCTACCTGCACAAGACCAGGAACTATCTCTGGCCGAAATGCAGGCACTCAATGATTTGATGGAACTCTGGGAAGAAGGAGACTCATCAGGTTGGCCTTTCTCTGATGAACCAATTGATCAGATGGCCACTCCAGAAAATTGTGAAGTGGAATCCATCTTTCCCCCTCCATCTTCATACAAATCTAAGTCCCAATTTTTTCCTATATTGCAATCTAACCCTAACATTTGGGCCTTTACCCAACAAGTGATTAGGGAAATCCAGAAGACTAAGTGGAAAGATGTGAATTCCTCTAACCTTAATGATAGCCAGATTAGAGCTATTCAATCACTCCAAAACGACTCCTCCCTTACAATCAAACCCTCAGATAAGGGCGGAAACGTCGTTGTAATGGACACACTGGGGTATGAAGCTATGGTTTTGAACATTTTGAATAACAAAGATTGGTATAGAAAAATTTCTGAAAGTTTCCTAGCAAGAATAATCATCAAATACCGTCAGCTTATCTTTGAAGCCTATTCAAAAGCCCTGATAGACAAGAAAACTTGGGAATTTTTGAATATCAAAGATCCCAAAACCCCTACTATGTATGCCTTACCCAAGGTTCATAAAAATCTTAAAAAACCCCCTGGGAGACCAATAGTCTCAGGTAATGGCTGTCTAACGGAACGAGCGAGTCAATTGGTGGATGATTACCTGCGTCCCCATGTACTGGCTTTACCTTCCTATATCAGGGACACCAGTGATCTCATCAAAGCCATTGATGGCATCCAGGTCCCTGAGGAGGCGTGGCTAGTGGGTATTGATGTAGAGGCCCTCTACAACTCCATCCCACATCATTGTGGGGTTCGAGTTGTGGAGGGCTTCTTATCAGAAAGAGGAGGTTCTTCAGTGGAATATAATGCCTTTGTCATCTCACTTCTTAGATTTATTTTGTCCAATAATGTCTTCTTGTTTAATGGCTCCCATTACCTCCAGGTGCAGGGTGTGGCTATGGGGACCAAGTGTGCCCCCTCCTATGCCAACCTGCACCTGGGGGGATGGGAGCGTGACCTTTTTTCCAGGGTTAACCTGGAGTCTTTTCTATCCTATATACTCCTTTGGAGAAGATTTATTTGATGACATTTTTATGATTTGGACAGGCCCTTTGAGTATGCTTTTGAGATTTTTTGAGGTTCTGAAAGTCAATGACTTCAATCTCAAATTTACCCACACTTATAACCAGAGGTCTTTGGACTTTTTGGATATTACTATTTATGTAGATGAAGATGGCATTTTGGGTTCCACCCTCTTCCGAAAAACCACTGCAGGCAACACTATATTGAGGGCAGACAGCTCCCATCCTCAACCTCTGGTATCTAGTATACCATACAGCCAGTATTTAAGATTACGACGTAATTGTACGAAATCTGAAGATTTCGAGAGAGAAGCTAAGAGCTTACAGAGGAGACTCTTGGGAAGAGGCTATAGTAGGGCCTGTTTGAAAAAGTCTTATCATAGAGCGAAAAAATGGAACAGGACTGATTTGATTTTTGGCAAAAAGAAGAATAAAACTAATACTGATGGGGTACGTCTAATTACACGATATTCTGGTCAACATGACCAGGTACGGTCAATTCTTAAAAAATTTTGGTACCTTCTAGAGGCAGATGAAAAGGTATCTAAATTTATTGATGTTCGCCCCCAGATAACTTTTAAAAGGTCTCGTTCTTTAAGGGACCAATTGGTTCACAGTCATCATGCCCTTCCTAATAAATCCACAAAAACACTTACAGGCACATATTCCTGCAGAAAATGTAATTTCTGCAGATATCTGCCTAATTTAAGTGAAATCATTCTCCCTAATGGAAAACTGTATAGACCGAATTTCTATGCGAATTGTCAAACAGTAGGAATTGTCTATATAATGTATTGCAGTTGTAAAGCCTTTTATATAGGCAAAACAAAAAGGCCTTTTTTTAATCGAATTCGTGACCATGTCAAACTTGTCAAAAACAAAAAGTTCATAAGTCCCATTAGCCGACATATGGGTTTATACCATGGCTTTAATGATAGGATGATGACCTTTTTTGCTTTGGAACACATCCCACTGAATGAAAGAGGTGGAAGTGTAGATAGAAATGTATTGCAACGTGAAACCAAATGGATATTTAACTTATCAGCTATTCAGTATCCAGGTATAAATGAATCCATCAGTTTCAAACCCTTTCTAGGCTAGTTAATGTCAATTGTATTCATTGCTGATTCAGCACAGGATTTCTGATGCTGGCCAGCATTTTGGATTTTGTACTTTTGTTACAAAGTCCTTTTTTCTAGGTGCCTTTCATTGGCACAACACATATATTTTGGCAAAATTGCCTACATGTGTTTATTTTTGTAGATGTGGTTTATTTACCGTTTGAAGAACAAGAATATTCTGTGATTTGTCCATTGTATATATTTTTTCCTGACCCCCGCCATTATGTGGATGCGACTATAGGTGGCACACCCCGGGGTAGGCACATTGGGGGACCCCATGGATTCGAGCCTATTTTTCAGCCTCTGTTATGGTTGCCCATATGGGCACCCGCGGTGCCCTACACTTATTTTCCAGGAAAAATGGTCCAACCTGGTTAGTAGCAGCACCGCTTTAAAACACCCAGCTGTCCTTCTATGGAGTTTCATCAAATCTTTTTATTTAATTGTCATCTGCATTACAACACTGACTGATTCACTAGATGGGGTAATTTTCCCTTTTTCTATGACCTTTTCGTGTCTTTGGATTCTTTCCCCATTGTATAGGCATTACGGATATATTCCTTTGAAATCCAGTCTTTAACAATGCTGTCAGTTTCATTTGGATCCTTCTTAGATTGCTTTTTGGCAATCTGTTACCTCCTCTGCATACATTCATGTCCGGACCGGATGTTGTCATCCCCGACCTTCCGGTTCCGGCGGAATAACGTGATGCGGTCGCGTCTTAATGACGTACTTCCTCTTCGGCCTCCATTGGACCACTGGGTGTACCTCGCTCTCACTCCCTCGGTGACGTCAGACGCCGAGGGAGTGGAGAGGGTGTATAAATGCTGGCGCCACATGGTCAGTATTACACTAGACCACCGGGGAACGACACATGATCTTTGAGACCATTTGCGGTAAATGAAATCTTTCAAACCCTGCTTCTCTCCTTACATCTTTGGTAGATTCCAATGCTGACTATGTCCTTCCATGCCTTTTTCTTTCTCCTTTCGTGCAGTCTCTTTCATTTTTGAGTGTACTATTGGAAAATTTGTTGAATTGAAATGGCGGTGAACTTTTGAATACTGCATGACAATTTAGGTGCTGAATCTTGTCAATTTTGGGTAAGTATTCATACCCTCAAAATTTGACAGACCCTACATTATATTTATTACTATTTTCAACAAATTCCATTTCTTTTTGTTTCAAGGGATACTTCCCATTTGGGGGTTATTAAGGGGACTCCATTTTCCCTTCCTGTCTTTGTTACATTGAGGTACCTAATGAATCAACTGCACATTCATCCATAATCAGGTGACTATTTTGGTAATTTTTTCTACCTGATATTTAGTCCCATACCAATTGGAGACATAGCAATTTTTGGGTTGAAATGTATTCCTATGCTCTGGTTTTACTATCTTTACCCATCATTTCTAGCCTGGCTGTCACCCTCTCTATGGGTCAACTCTAGGAGTCTGAAGGTCTCGGTTCCCTTCCCCTCTGTGCTTGCTCAGGTGGCGTCACCTCTATTGCCTCCACCTTTGGCATAAGAAAGGGCTCAGGTTATCTTAAGGTACTTTATTTGTATCATTGTCCTTATAATTATGTAAATCAATTGGGCACTCAACATTAGGACCATTGAGATAAGCCCTATATACATGTACATGTCATGTCTTTTATGCTTTCTCCTTTTGTTACCCAGAAATGTTCACTCTCGAGAAATGTCTATGAAAACTCCTGAAGAAGCTATTATGAAGATGGCGAAACATGTAGAGTTGATATTTTCGAGTGCATTTTCTTGATTTTATCATTTTATATTGATGTATTGTCTTGTCCTCACTTTTGATGTGTAATAAAATGTACAATTTTTGAGAATTCAGATTTTTCTCCATCATTTAGCACCGTTAAAGTCCCACTTGCCCCCCTCCATTGTAGTTACTCAATTAAAGGGATGTGGTGCTTTTTACTTCATCTCTAGCAATATCTCTTTAAAAACTCCATAACACACTCCATGCACCCCCATACACTCTCCTATACTCCATAACACACTCCATGTGTCCCCCATACACTCTCCTATACCCCATAACACACTCCATGTGTCCCCATACACTCTCCTATACTCCATAACACACTCCATGCACCCCCATACACTCTCCTATACTCCATAACACACTCCATGCACCCCCATACACTCTCCTATACTCCATAACACACTCCATGTGTCCCCATACACTCTCCTATACCCCATAACACACTCCATGCACCCCCATACACTCTCCTATACCCCATAACACACTCCATGTGTCCCCATACACTCTCCTATACCCCATAACACACTCCATGTGTCCCCCATACACTCTCCTATATCCCATAACTCTCTCCATGCACTCTCCTATACTCCATAACACACTCCATGTGTCCCCCATACACTCTGCTATACTCACAGCACACTTCATGCAGTCAATAATCCGAGTCCTTACTCCTCGTTCTTCCAGGCCCCGCCCACATACACCGCCCCCTCCCGGCTCTATCTGGCCAGTAGTAGTTCTTCCTTGAGATGTGACACCCCGCCCCTTCTGCTGAACCAGCCACTCACAAACTTCTTGAAAGTGTATATGTGAATGAATACATGTTTCCTGATACAAGCTATGGCATTCTGGGAAATGTAGTTCAGATCTGCGCCAGCCGCCCCAGCACAGAGGAGGACCTGAACCCAAAGGACTACATCTCCCAGAGTGCAGTGCGGCGCCCCTTGTTCTGTATTGGGCGGACATCAGGCGGGTGATTGGTTGGTGTCGCAGACGTCGCTGTGGTGGGATGGAGTGCCACCCTCTGCGGAGTTCTTTTCAGCGGAGCCTCTCTGGAGAAGAATCACCGAGACCGGACAGAATCCGCTTCTTCCTGTGGAGGGAGAGCCCCGGTGTAGTGTGTAAGAACTAGCCGCTACCTATATGGTGTCTGTCTGTCCTCTGTCTGCACACTATGGGCAGGAAGGTGACCCTGGCTACCTGTACATTGAATCAGTGGGCTCTGGACTTTGATGGGAACCTGCAGAGAATATTACAGAGTATGTAATCCCTCATTATACCTAACCTCCTAAAACCTAATCCCCTGTCTGACCCCATCAGTGCTTCCTCATATATATATATATACCTCTATACAAGAAATGCAGAGTGTACCCCCCATGTGTCATACTACACTTAGTATGATATTATATTTATAATGTGACTACACTCAGACCGCATACACAGCGGTGGGAAAAACGCGTCCAAATCTGCACAGTATTTAGTTTTATTTTTTCCTATCTGGATGTGGCAGAATATTACCGCCCCATTATATTATTATTATTATTACATGGGAGTTTTATAACCCCAACAGTTTGCACAGTGCGGTGTAAATCGCATACACACTGAGGTAAAAACGCTGCGTTCAGATCTGTGCGCCGTACCCGGTCATGGCGGTATGGTAGATTACAGGCCTATGCTCACAGCTGCGTTGTGCTCAGAAATCCGCGTTCCGTTGTGTAAAATCTAAATAGGAAATTCTGTGCCCAGGTTCATTATTCAGCCCCGGTCCACACTGATGCAATGCGGGAAACGCACAAGAGACGCTGTGTTTTCCCCCCGTGTCGCACTGCTTAGCAATCTCACAGCGTCCGTACAATCTGCTGGGGGGGGTCAATGTTAGATTAACGACACCCCCGAAACAGATTGCATAATGCAGTGCGATCGCCAGAATTGCATCGCAGTTTTGGTGCGGATGTGATTTTCAGCCATACAAAAATGTATAACCATACAGACATCGCATGTGATGTGCATAGGAATGCGGTGCGATTCCTGGGCCAATCACATGCGGTGTTTTGCATGCACCAGTGTGAACCTAGGATCACGCATAATATTATGCAAGAAGAGTTTTATGGGTGTGATCCTTTTATAGGCATTCAGTCCCAGGCTCACATATGTGGGATGACTGACATTGCATGTGATTCGGAGCGCACTGCTTTGCAAATCACATGCGATGCCTGTGTGATGCAAATTCAGCCATACAGATTGTTTGGCTGAATTCGCATTCAGACACAACTTGCACAGGACCCTTTTTTGGGTCCGCACCAGAATCAGATCGCATGGGTGTTCACATCTATGCGATCCAATTCATGTCCAAACTGACAGTTCGCACTGCGATATGCGAACTGATCCGGGGGTGTCGTAAACTTTGTATTGACACCCCCAGCAATTTGCATATGGCTATGTGAACTGCCTGCGTGTTTAATGCGAAGAAGAAACCTGCAGTGGATTCGCAGGGTTCCCGCATCGCATATATGTGAACCGGGACTTATGTATTTAAGAATTCGCAATTGAGTGTGTGGTTCTGTTCTGCATGTGTGTTTACATGTATGTGTAATACATTTGCATCGTTTTGTTTTACTGAGTTGCATTTAAGAGCCCATTCACACTGCTGCGACTTGTCAGCTTGACAAGTCGCGATCCATTGACTGCTACAGGAGCCGTTGTAATAGGAGCGACACAAGTCACTCCGACTTAGAAAAAGGGTCCTGTACTACTTCGGGGCGACCTCGGAGCGACTTGCATAGACATTCATTATATGAAGCCTGTGCAAGTCACGGTGCACGCGACTTCACAGGTCGCCCCCCGAAGTCGTGCCGCTTCAGTGTGAACCAGCACTAAATGTGTTTGTGGTGCCTTGCAATGCATACAGATGCAGCATGCTGGACTTTTTTTAATGCATATAAAAACCCCACAATGGTGTAATGAAGGCTCATTCAGAAACTTTAATTTTTCCTGCATATGCACTCATACTCGCATTCTACTGCATCTGGTGTAAGGGCTCATTCACATCAGGACAAGGTGCATTTCCCGCATCCTCTTCAAAAAGCACTGCACTTGCGATTTGCAGCAGATGTCAGTGCAGTGCTAACGACATCCCAAATGTAGGTCACAAATGCAATGTGCAAACACCGGATGTTTGCATTGTACAGAAGTAGTAGGCAATCTGGTTGCAGTTTTTAAACATAGTGCATGCGCTACTTTTGCTGCAGTCTGGCATGCTTTCAGCCAATTTAAATCAGTAGTATACTCCGCTATTTAACTTTTACCTACAGGTAAGCCTATAATAAGGATTACCTGTAGGTACAATTAATATCTCCTAAACCGGCACAGTTTAGGAGATATTCACCCTGCATGCAGCCACTGACGTCAGCGGCGCATGCACCCTGAAGGTTCGGTGGACCTTCAGAGCTCCTTGCCGGAAAGTGAAACTCCCACTGGCATGTACAGGAGTGACGTCATCGTGGCTCCGGCCACTCACAGCACCGAAGCCGCCGAACCAGGAAGAGACGCCGAGGGAGCATGTCAGCGCCCTCAGCGTTGTCCAGACGACCGTGTCGGGGCTTCGTTCTAAGGTAAGTATTTCATAATGTGCTTGTATGCCATTCATACTAGCTCATTATGCCTTTGTCCTGCAGGTTTTTTTTTTTCATGAGTATACAACCGCTTTAAATGAATGGGCTGAAATTGCACTGCACCCCGATCGTATGTGAATTGCACTGGAACACACGTCGCGTTCCTTTTGTGATTCATGTTATAAACGGGTTCTTACGCTAGGCTCACATCTGTGTGGGTGGTGCCGCTGCGGGACTCACACAAATACCAGCAGCCGCAACCACCCACACAGAGAAATGCGGGACCCACAGGTGAGTGCCAATAATTCTAATTGCATGCCACCCGCACTGGAAATCGCACCCCATACTGGGAACCTCAGGCTGCAATTAAAAAAAATAGAGCAGGGGCTTCTTTCCTGTGCGTCGCGGGGCACGGCAGCCCATTCAAATAAATAGGCTCTCATTCCTGCGCAAACCACGGGCCACACAGGTGTGAACCTGGCCTAAATGATCCCTGTGTGCAGTTTTGCACATGCGTTTGCAGGCATTTGTAATGCATTAGTGGTGCATTCTGTAAATGAGTCTAAACGCATGTGAACAGTAGCACTACCATAATACAGTATGTGCGTTTTTTTTTTTTTTTGGCTCTGCCAGCAAGATCCTGCATAGATATCAATATTTTCTTCTGCCCGTGCGTATGAGCCCTAACCACCCTGTACAGGGCACAGAGCCTGTGTTCTGGCATTGCCAGGGCCTGCTGCCACCATCTGCACCAGCCCTTTTCAACCATGGTGCTCAGGCACCCTGGGGCACCTTGAGGTTTCTTCAGGGGTGCCTTGGCAAAATGTCTAAACATTGCCCAAAAATAGTCTATAGTTCCCACATGGCACCAGTGTAAACCAAGCCTTTGCCCCCGTTCACTTTGGAGGTGGGTTTTAAATCCTGCAAGTTCAACTGAACTTCATTGCGAGTTCGGGGGGCGATTTGAAAGCCATCTGTGCAGGTTCATGCACACGTCTATTGAAATCGCCCCCCGAAGTCGCCAAAAGCAGTGCAGAATCTATTTTTGGAAAGCGGTGCGGCGTCGCACCATTTGTCATGGTGCCCTTGCCAGCAATGGGCTGCGATTTGGCATGTCAAATTGCCCTGATGTGAACCGGGGCTAAGGCAGGATAAAAAGCTTGATGCACCTAAACGCGTGCAATTGTGCATTAATGCCAGCCACCTTTAGCACTCGAGGGTTTATTCATTTAAATGCCCAGAATAAATTATTATTCTGGCCAAAAAAGTGAATTAACGCCCAAGCACAATACACACATTTACAAGCGTCAATCGATTTTTCTGCCAAAGTGTCGCTGCCTGGAGGAAAGTGGTTTAGAAACGGCTAAGGCGTCCAGTATGCAATAAGGCCTTACTATCTAAAAGGTTTGGAAGCTAAATGAAGGCAACGTTCAAACCTATGAAAGTGCAACACAGGGCATGTGTTTAGGGCAGCCCAATCATTTCAATGGGCTGCCCTGTGTGCGACAATCACACAAAAGTGCTGGCTATTTTTTTTTATTTTATTATTGCGTGGCAAGAAGCTACCATGCTTGTGGTGTGAGTTTGCACACTTGTATTGGTTGGTTCATCTGGGGTGTGTTTCTGCATCACAGTGGTGTGAATGGAGCGTATCGGAACTCTGTAAGGCTGTGTGTCCACGCTGTACCGGGGCGGTGATGCACCCACATTGCGGGTTACATCAAGGCAGCCTATTTGTTTTTAATAGGCAACCAACACACCCCATAGTGCAAGAAAAACTGCACCTGACCTATTTTTGGGATCACAGCATACGGTGGCCCCCATTCACATTTGCGTGTAGCCAGGTGATTTTTTTTTTTAGCTTGACTTGCAGTACATGAGCTCAATCTTACATTTTTGTCCCCATAGACTTTTATATAAGTGTCACCCCAGTGCACTGTCACATATAACATACATTATTGCAACACCGTGCAATAGCGTGACCCAGCCCTGTGTGTAAGACCCAGGGCACACTTGAGAGTATTGGAATCGTGGTTCTACCCACGATTCCAGAATCACAGCGAGACACGCTTGCGGTGGCATTATTTTTTTGTCTCAAGACCCCAAATTTGCCAGGCACTGTGCCAAAAATTGGTCCATGAACTTCTTTGGTGCGTTCTTGGAGCCGAAGGAGGCCCATTGGAAATGAATGATGCCGCTCCAAAAACGTGCAGCAAAAAATGCAACATGTTATCACACAAGTATTGAAGTCTGTGTGTCTGCTTTACCTTGGCACAACCTACAAGTCTCTCTGCTGCTTGGGAAGATGGGACTTGTAGTCTTTCCAGTCACAGAGTCCATTGAATGGATGGTAGTGGCTGTATAGGTGGAGCCATGAGTAACCATACAGAATTCAAATAACAAAACATCAGCACAGGAAGGAACACCCTGGCCCGGATTTCAGATAAGTGGGGTGGGGGTGGGGGTGTTGGATAATTTGACCACATTTCATGTTACACACTAAATATGGGTAGAATATGAAACCTGGTATGGAAAGTAAACTGTTCCTTGAACCCTTGTTGGTTTTATATGTTTTTATATTTTGCCTGCATACCTGCCTTAAATGTCTGATTTTTCCAGGTATAAAGATTGCCAAAGAGCAAGGAGCTCGATACCGGCTCGGGCCAGAACTGGAAATATGGTAAGATGTCTGTTTACTGAGAGGTCATGCCAAGCCTGCGTCATCTGTTTTGTAGGGCCAATCCTTCACCCGTATGCCTAACACCCTCCCCCCCCACTCACATATGTAACCCTGCTCCTCCGCACAAAGCTGGCTATAGGTCAAAGTCTCACTCAGCAAGTAAAATTACAGCTTTGTTGCTGTTGCAGAAATGCCAGAAACTGTGATTTCTGAAAATCTCTTTAGTTTTTGGTCATATTTTTTTTTTTAAAGATAAATTTTTTTATTCTACCAAACCCAAACATTCCAATAAAAAAGACAGGCACTGCTTTCCTGCTTATGCCTGTGCATAACTGATAAGTGAGTGGTCGGGCTCTGCCGGTACCGAGTGAGGGGTCGGGCTCTGCCGGTACCGAGTGAGGGGTCGGGCTCTACCGCCTCTGCCAGAACCGAGTGAGGGGGTCGGGGCTCTACCGCCTCTGCCGGTACAGAGTGAGGGGTCGGGCTCTATCGCCTCTGCCGGTACCGAGTGAGGGTGTCTGGGCTCTACCGCCTCTGCCGGTACCGAGTGAGGGGGTCGGGGCTCTACCGCCTCTGCTGGTACCGAGTGAGGGGGTCGGAGCTCTACCGCCTCTGCCGGTAGCGAGTGAGGTAGGGCTGCACGATATTGTGGAAAAAAAGTACATTGCGATATTTGTTTTTCAACTATATATATTGCGATATTTAACTGGGTGGAATGCAGACGACACTGACAGTGGTGGTAGGAGGTAGAAGAATCCCCCGGTGTCCCGACTTCTCCCTGCCTAATGCTGTAGAGCGGCTGCTAAGAGTTCTATGCAAGGGGGGATTGCTGAACAAGGTGAGAGAGTTGCAGTCTGCTGTGGATCTGTGTCCCCCGGTGCAGCCAAGATGGCGGTCGGCACAGCTTGCTGAGGGATATGAGTACACTGGGGTCCTTTTTGTGAAGATTAGGAGGTCTGTGTATGGCTTTGGGGGCACCCGGGGGATGGAGGGAAGTCCCGAATGAGTGCAGAGTAAGTAGGCCTTACCGGGAACCACGAGCGCGCGATCGCGCTCCAATCTAGGCAAGGCCGCGGCTTCTGTGCCTGTGTAGGCCTCAACTCTGCGCTCCTCAGAACGGATTCTTTCCTCCGCAATACCGGGCAGCATTGACCTCTGCCGGTACCGAGTGAGAGGGTCGGGCTCTACCGCCTCTGCCGCTGTACCGAGTGAGGGGGTCGGGCTCTACTGCCTCTGCCGGTACCGAGTGAGGGGGTCAAACTCTACCGCCTCTGCCGGTACCGAGTGAGGGGTCGGGCTCTACCGCCTCTGCCGCGGTACCTAGTGAGGGGGTCTGGCTCTACCGCCTCTGCCGCGGTACCGAGTGAGGGGGTTGGGCTCTACCGCCTCTGCCGGTACCGAGTGAGGGGTCGGGCTCTACCGCCTCTGCTGGTACCGAGTGAGGGGGTCGGGCTCTACCGCCTCTGCCGGTACCGAGTGAGGTGGTCGAGCTCTTCCGCCTCTGCCGGTACCGAGTGAGGGGTTGGGCTCTACCGCCTCTGCCGGTACCGAGTGAGGGGGCCAAGCTCTATCGCCTCTGCAGGTACCGAGTGAGGGGGTCAAGCTCTACCGCCTCTGCCGGTACAGAGTGAGGGGTCGGGCTCTACCGCCTCTGCCGGGACGGAGTGAGGGGTTGTGCTCTACCGCCTCTGCCGGTACCGAGTGAGGGGTCGTGCTCTACCGCCTCTGCCGGTACCGAGTGAGGGGTCGTGCTCTACCGCCTCTGCCGGTACCGAGTAAGGGGTCGTGCTCTACCGCCTCTGCCGGTACCGAGTGAGGGGGTCGGGCTCCACCGCCTCTGCCGGCACCGAGTGAGGGGGTCGGGCTCCACCGCCTCTGCCGATACCGAGTGAGGGGGTCGGGCTCCACCGCCTCTGCCAGTACCGAGTGAGGGGGTCGGGCTCCACCGCCTCTGCCGGTACCTAGTGAGGGGGTCGGGGCTCCACCGCCTCTGCCGGTACCGAGTGAGGGGTCGGGGTTCCACCGCCTCTGCCGGTACCGAGTGAGGGGGTCGGGGCTCCACCGCCTCTGCCGGTACCGAGTGAGGGGGTCGGGGCTCTACCGCCTCTGCCGGTACCGAGTGAGGGGGTCGGGGCTCTACCGCCTCTGCCGGTACCGAGTGAGGGGTCGGGCTCTGCTGCCTCTGCCGGTACCGAGTGAGGTAGGGCTGCACGATATTAGGGAAAAAAAGTACATTGCGATATTCGTTTTTCAACGATATATATAGCGATATTTAACTGGGTGGAAGGCAGAAGACACTGACAGTGGTGGTAGGAGGTAGAAGAATGCCCCGGAATCCCGACTTCTCCCTGCCTAATGCTGTAGAGCGGCTGCTAAGAGTTCTATGCAAGGGGGATTGCTGAACAACGTGAGAGAGTTGCAGTCTGCTGTGGATCTGTGTCCCCCTGTGCAGCCAAGATGGCGGTCGGCACTGCTTGCTAAGGGGGTTATGAGTACACTATGGTCCTTTTTGTGAAGATTAGGAGGTCTGTGTATGGCTTTGGGGGCACCCGGGGGATGGAGGCAAGTCCCGAATGAGTGCGGAGTAAGTAGGCCTTACCGGGAACCACGAGCGCGCGATCGCGCTCCAATCTAGGCAAGGCCGCGGCTTCTGTGCCTGTGTAGGCCTCAACTCTGCGCTCCTCAGAACGGATTCTTTCCTCCGCAATACCGGGCAGCATTGACCTCTGCCGGTACCGAGTGAGAGGGTCGGGCTCTACCGCCTCTGCCGCTGTACCGAGTGAGGGGGTCGGGCTCTACTGCCTCTGCCGGTACCGAGTGAGGGGGTCAAACTCTACCGCCTCTGCCGGTACCGAGTGAGGGGTCGGGCTCTACCGCCTCTGCCGCGGTACCGAGTGAGGGGGTCTGGCTCTACCGCCTCTGCCGCGGTACCGAGTGAGGGGGTTGGGCTCTACCGCCTCTGCTGGTACCGAGTGAGGGGGTCGGGCTCTACCGCCTCTGCCGGTACCGAGTGAGGTGGTCGAGCTCTTCCGCCTCTGCCGGTACCGAGTGAGGGGTTGGGCTCTACCGCCTCTGCCGGTACCGAGTGAGGGGGCCAAGCTCTATCGCCTCTGCCGGTACCGAGTGAGGGTGTCTGGGCTCTACCGCCTCTGCCGGTACCGAGTGAGGGGGTCGGGGCTCTACCGCCTCTGCCGGTACCGAGTGAGGGGGCCGGAGCTCTACCGCCTCTGCCGGTAGCGAGTGAGGTAGGGCTGCACGATATTGTGGAAAAAAAGTACATTGCGATATTTGTTTTTCAACTATATATATTGCGATATTTAACTGGGTGGAATGCAGACGACACTGACAGTGGTGGTAGGAGGTAGAAGAATCCCCCGGTGTCCCGACTTCTCCCTGCCTAATGCTGTAGAGCGGCTGCTAAGAGTTCTATGCAAGGGGGGATTGCTGAACAAGGTGAGAGAGTTGCAGTCTGCTGTGGATCTGTGTCCCCCGGTGCAGCCAAGATGGCGGTCGGCACAGCTTGCTGAGGGATATGAGTACACTGGGGTCCTTTTTGTGAAGATTAGGAGGTCTGTGTATGGCTTTGGGGGCACCCGGGGGATGGAGGGAAGTCCCGAATGAGTGCAGAGTAAGTAGGCCTTACCGGGAACCACGAGCGCGCGATCGCGCTCCAATCTAGGCAAGGCCGCGGCTTCTGTGCCTGTGTAGGCCTCAACTCTGCGCTCCTCAGAACGGATTCTTTCCTCCGCAATACCGGGCAGCATTGACCTCTGCCGGTACCGAGTGAGAGGGTCGGGCTCTACCGCCTCTGCCGCTGTACCGAGTGAGGGGGTCGGGCTCTACTGCCTCTGCCGGTACCGAGTGAGGGGGTCAAACTCTACCGCCTCTGCCGGTACCGAGTGAGGGGTCGGGCTCTACCGCCTCTGCCGCGGTACCTAGTGAGGGGGTCTGGCTCTACCGCCTCTGCCGCGGTACCGAGTGAGGGGGTTGGGCTCTACCGCCTCTGCCGGTACCGAGTGAGGGGTCGGGCTCTACCGCCTCTGCTGGTACCGAGTGAGGGGGTCGGGCTCTACCGCCTCTGCCGGTACCGAGTGAGGTGGTCGAGCTCTTCCGCCTCTGCCGGTACCGAGTGAGGGGTTGGGCTCTACCGCCTCTGCCGGTACCGAGTGAGGGGGCCAAGCTCTATCGCCTCTGCAGGTACCGAGTGAGGGGGTCAAGCTCTACCGCCTCTGCCGGTACAGAGTGAGGGGTCGGGCTCTACCGCCTCTGCCGGGACGGAGTGAGGGGTTGTGCTCTACCGCCTCTGCCGGTACCGAGTGAGGGGTCGTGCTCTACCGCCTCTGCCGGTACCGAGTGAGGGGTCGTGCTCTACCGCCTCTGCCGGTACCGAGTAAGGGGTCGTGCTCTACCGCCTCTGCCGGTACCGAGTGAGGGGGTCGGGCTCCACCGCCTCTGCCGGCACCGAGTGAGGGGGTCGGGCTCCACCGCCTCTGCCGATACCGAGTGAGGGGGTCGGGCTCCACCGCCTCTGCCAGTACCGAGTGAGGGGGTCGGGCTCCACCGCCTCTGCCGGTACCTAGTGAGGGGGTCGGGGCTCCACCGCCTCTGCCGGTACCGAGTGAGGGGTCGGGGTTCCACCGCCTCTGCCGGTACCGAGTGAGGGGGTCGGGGCTCCACCGCCTCTGCCGGTACCGAGTGAGGGGGTCGGGGCTCTACCGCCTCTGCCGGTACCGAGTGAGGGGGTCGGGGCTCTACCGCCTCTGCCGGTACCGAGTGAGGGGTCGGGCTCTGCTGCCTCTGCCGGTACCGAGTGAGGTAGGGCTGCACGATATTAGGGAAAAAAAGTACATTGCGATATTCGTTTTTCAACGATATATATAGCGATATTTAACTGGGTGGAAGGCAGAAGACACTGACAGTGGTGGTAGGAGGTAGAAGAATGCCCCGGAATCCCGACTTCTCCCTGCCTAATGCTGTAGAGCGGCTGCTAAGAGTTCTATGCAAGGGGGATTGCTGAACAACGTGAGAGAGTTGCAGTCTGCTGTGGATCTGTGTCCCCCTGTGCAGCCAAGATGGCGGTCGGCACTGCTTGCTAAGGGGGTTATGAGTACACTATGGTCCTTTTTGTGAAGATTAGGAGGTCTGTGTATGGCTTTGGGGGCACCCGGGGGATGGAGGCAAGTCCCGAATGAGTGCGGAGTAAGTAGGCCTTACCGGGAACCACGAGCGCGCGATCGCGCTCCGATCTAGGCAAGGCCGCGGCTTCTGTGCCTGTGTAGGCCTCAACTCTGCGCTCCTCAGAACGGATTCTTTCCTCCGCAATACCTGGCAGTATTGGTCTCTGGTGCCTCGATGGGTCTCCCCAAGCTGTTTTTTCTCCCTGAATAGGGGAGATTTAGGAGGATTAAGAAGATAGGGGTGACCAGCGCTATGGAGTAAGAGATCCTAAACAATTGAAAATGTGTAAGCTGCCAACAACCGAACCCACAAGGGGTTAAAGAGTGAAAATAAATACAAGGAGGTTGTAACGGCGCTACCTTTAAAGTGAATAAGTGCTATATAAGTGCCAACTTAGAATAAAGTGCCAGTATATTAAAAATGATATTAAAAATTATATTAAAAATAAACCATATAAACGTTGGGTCCAAAGTAAAGTGCACTAGTGACTTGTGATGTGACAAGGATAACCAATTATTTATCCTGGACTTAGGATTTAGGAGGATTGCTGAGGATTCTGTACGGCGGTATCGGAGCTCTCACAAGCCGCGTCCGTCCCGCATGTCTTCCGGCCATGCCCCTTGCCTAATGCTAAATATCGTGTCTTCGGCGATATTATTATCGCCCACGCCCGCAGAACGATAGTCGATATCATATTGACTATCGTTCAGCCCTAGAGTGAGGGGTCAGGCTCTACCGCCTCTGCCGGTACAGAGTGAGGGGGTCGAGCTCTCCCGCCTCTGCTGGTACAGAGTGAGGGGGTCGAGCTCTCCCGCCTCTGATGGTACAGAGTGAGGGGGTCGAGCTCTCCTGCCTCTCCCGGTACAGAGTGAGGGGGTCGAGCTCTCCTGCCTCTCCCAGTACAGAGTGAGGGGGTCGAACCCTACCGCCTCTGCCGGTACCGAGTGAGGGGGTCGAGCCCTACCGCCTCTGCCGGTACCGAGTGGGGGGGTCGAGCCCTACCGCCTCTGCCGGTACCGAGTGAGCAGAGACAGGGCGAAATTTGAACCATGTATGGGCAGGCTGATTGTACCTAAATTGAGTGATCAACTTTGGTACAACCAGCCTGTCAGCTATTACAGCCACTAGCAGTAATCACCGTGTGGGGATGGCTCCCCCTACTGGGAGGACACAATTACTTTGTGGAAGGGATTCCCCAATCAAAACATGGTTGCAGGAAAGAGAATTGCTCCATTTATCACCGGCTTAAGCCATCCTGCAGTGTATAGATCTTGTGAAGGAAAATGATAGATATGCAAACAAAAATCAATCAAGACCACGAAAAAATAAAAATATATATATATCCAGACACAGTAATTTTATCCAAAGATAAATTGATTCAGTTACGATATCTACATCACACATATTTTACTCCCAAAAGGCTTTTCTTGAAGCTGCTTGCTATGGGGGCACTCAAACATGCTCATTTCTGAGCCCTGCTCTCTGTGTCCATAAGACACAGTAAGTGTGGCTCAGCCCTGCCCCCGTTCCGTCCTCACTGGCTGTGATTGGTAGCAGCCGAAGCCAATGAGAAACGAGAGACATGGGTGAGCCTCGGCTTTCGTGCACGTCACTCATTTGAGATCAGGCTTAGGTAAGTAATGGGGGGCTGATTTGGAACCTGCAAACTGAATGCACATAGAATGCATGAAGATAAAAAAACCTTCAGCCTTGAAAACCACTTTAAGAGGTGAGTAATAATTGATAATGAAATGAAGTTGTGGAAGCAGAAGAGAGTGAGCCAGAGCGCAAGCGGGCGACCCAAGAAGAGGAGGATCGGGTCTGTTTTGTGCAAAACCAAGCGGCTTGTGATGGGGGCGCCCAGAGTGCCAGCAGGGGACCATTAAACAGAACAGGTATATATAACATTATTTAAAACAAAAAACTGATTTTATAAACCTTTTAATGATACTGAATGTGACTACCGGTACTTTTGTGAATTTGGCTGTTGCCTTTATTGAGAAGACCTGGTTTCTAACTGTAACCTCAGACGTGCGTTACCAAAAAGCAGCCTGAGAGCCACCCTGCGGATGGATGGAAAGCGTGGGATTTGTGACTTTTATTGTATTTTTTAGTGACCTTTCTGTAAACGTAATAACCATTACTGCTGATAAGCTTAGCCCCATTCTGACCAGTTATTACGAACACAAGACCTTGCCCCCCAGAAAAGACACACAGACTTGTTTAAATTAGAATTAGGGCAAGGCCACAGCTTTATTGAACTTACCAACTGTAACAATATTAAATTTCCACATAACGATGCTATTAGGTTTTGTAGGGGCCTGCTTCTTGTTCGAGTGGCCCTTGGCTGGCATGGATGGATCAGGGCTGGCTCGGTAAAGAAAGTTTGTAACGCCATGGATAGCTGGTCAGTTTCCACTGTCAGGGAGGCCTCATATTCTTCCGGTGACCTCTATTATCCAGGTCCTCTAACTTTCTCTGTAGTTCAATGAGCTGGCGAGAATACAGGAGAGAGTCTTCTTGAATGTCCCTGATGTCTTCATAATGGTGACTCACTTTCTCTTCCACCTCCAGGGGTGGTCTGCTACCCCTCTGAGCTAAACAAGGCAGATCACTGTTCTGACAGGGGAGAAGAGGGAGATCTTGTGTTCCTGCTAAGCAGGAACATGGATCTCTCTCTTCCCCCAGTCAGACCATCCCCCACACAGCAAGCACCCCATAGAGACACATTTAACCCTTTGATTGCCCCTGATGTTAACCCTTCCCTGCCAGTGTCATTAGTACAGTACCAGTGCATATTTTTAGCACTGATCACTGAAATAATGTCACTTGTCTCTAAATAATTGTCAAAAGTGTCAGGTATCCGATTTGTCCGCCGCTATGTCGCAGTCCCGGTAAAAATCGCTAATCCAAAATAAAAATTCCATATAAATATCCCATAGTTTGTAAACACAATATCTTTTGCGCAAACCAATCAATATACGCTTATTGGGATTTTATTTGTTTTACCAAAAATATGTAGCAGAATACATGTTGGCCTAAATTGATGAAGAAATTCGATTTTTTTCCATTTTTTTATTGGATATGTTTTGTAGCAGAAATTAAAAAATATTGTTTTTTTTGTTTTTTTTTTCAAAATTGTCACTCATTTTTTGTTTATAGCACAAAAAAAACCACAGAGGTGATTAAATACCACCAAAAGAAAGCTCTGTTTGTGGGGAAAAAAAGACAGAAATTTTAGTTGGGTACAGCATGTCACGACCGCACAATTGTCAGTTAAAGTAACGCCGTGCCGTATTGCAAAAAATGGCCTGGTCATTAAGGGGGTAAAACCATCTGGGGCTGAAGTGGTTAAAGAGGAACTTCAGAGGTAGTGTTCTGCAATGCAAAGCCTGCCTGCTCACTGATTGTGGCAATGGGCCTTTAGATCCACATTAAAGCAGAGCTCCACCCAAAAGAGGATCTTCCACTTATCTGTCTCCTCTCCCCCTCCGGTGCCATGTTTGGCACCTTTTGGGGGGGGGGGACCTTTTTTTACCTGTCCCCACTTCCGTCGGAGCTCACCACGGCAAGGTACATCAGAAGTTTGGCCCCCTCCTCCTGCTCCCCTCTGCTGCCGGGCCAGTAAGCGAGTGCAGCGGACATCGGAGCTTGATTTGGCTGCTCAGCATGCACCCAAGTGTTTCCATGTGTGAAGGTAACCTGAAGGAATAAAGTTTTTTTTTTTTTTTTTTGTCATTGGGGTCAGCACCTCGTTTATTCGCTCAGCAGATGCGCTTTTGCCGAGCATTAAGAGATCCCAACACTCCCCTTTCTAGACGAGCACCCAAAAAGCTTGGGTCGCCATAAAGCCCCTTTCACTTTTTAAAAGCCCCAGATAGTCCTAACAGCACCTCTGTCTATTAAAAAAAAAAGAAAAAAACATCAAGCCTTCAAGACCTTATTCAAATAAAGTTTTAGTATGTTTTCTTTAATCATGACAAGTAGATTGGGACCCCGGTTTAGTACCATGCAAAAGTAATTTTTAAAAAAATGTCCACACCCCTGGGAAACAGTTTTCTATGTGCCCTGTTCACACCATACATGTGCAGTGCTTTGCAGTAAAGTGCAGCTAAAAGGACATTGTATGAACAAGGCCTAAATGATAAAAATAGAAAAAATCTAGCCTCTTCCTCACCATATAGCTGGCTAATCAACCTTCTTTTTCTTTTTGAGAGATGTGTTTAAAAAAAAAAGAAAAAAAAATCTGGCCTCCTCCTGCCCTTATAGCCGGCCAATCATGCTCCATTTTCTTTTTGAGAGATGTGTTTAAAAAAAAAATCTGGTCTCCTCCTCCCCTTATAGCTGGCCAATCACGCCCCTTTTTGTGAGATGTGTTTTTTAAAAAAAATCCAGCCTCCTCCTCCCCTTATATTTGGACAATCATGCTCCTTTTATCTTTTTGAGAGATGTGTTTAAAAACAAAAAAATCCGGCCTCCTCCTCCCCTTATAGCCGGGCCAATCACGCTCCTTTTTGCGAGATGTGTTTAAAAAAAAAACAAAATCTGGCCTCCTCCCCTTATAGCCAGCCAATCACGCCCCTTTTTGTGAGATGTGTTTTAAAAAAAAAAATCCGGCCTCCTCCTCCCCTTATATTTGGACAATCATGCTCCTTTATCTTTTTGAGAGTTGTGTTTTAAAAAAAAAAAGAAAAATCCGGCCTCCTCCTCCCCTTATAGCCGGGCCAATCACGCTCCTTTTTGCGAGATGTGTTTAAAAAAAACTAAATCTGGCCTCCTCCTCCCCTTATAGCCAGCCAATCACGCCCCTTTTTGTGAGATGTGTTTTAAAAAAAAAAACCTTATAGTATTCGTGTATATATATATATATATGTGTGTTTCGGGAGGCACGCTCTCTTCCTCATATATACTAAGCATCTAATTTCTACAACATTTCCCCCCTGTTTATACTCATTTATGACAGTTCTGTCAGCACCTCAGCTTTTAGGAGTTCACCAAGGTCCATCATATAGTTCATACATGAGAGTCTGGGGTATGATTCTTGTACTCGTCCTCATCTAGTTCAGAGTGAAGTCCCAAATATAGTTCATTTAAATCCTTTTGGAGAAACATAGTTTTTGTCAAAGATGAAATTAATGAATCGCTGAAGGAGTCCTCGGACACAGGGAATGCAACAGCAACCACACAGGGTTAGCACAGTGGCGGCCATTACTATCGAGATCAACATATATTCCTTATCAGCTCACCCCACTTACCGAACCATGAAAGAGTCCAGTCAGGGGGTTTTCCACGCCAGAATTTTTTTGCCAGTGCTTCAGACAGCATCTGCAATCCTTGCAGGGCCTTCGTTATGCTACCATCGGGGGCTGTATTGTTAGGAAAGAAGGTGCAACAAAAGGCCTTGAACATCTTGCACACACCTTCCTTCTCTGCTAACAGCATATCAAGAGCAATACGATTCTGCCAGGCTGTCAATAAGGTTGCATCCAGTTGGCTGGCCACTCCTAGAATGGCATCTCTGGTGTAGTTCACAAACATTTGCTGATTATAATAGATGTCGTTTATCCAATCGACATTTTTGTTAGGTTGAACCCCCAAGAAGATGGAGGTGAATCCGGCTGATATCTTGTCCTGTGCTTTGAATTCATCAGGGACTCCTCATGGTACTCCGATAAAATCAGTGTAGACTCGATTCGATTGTCAAATGATCCTTGTAGTGCGTCTTTCTTTATTCGAAAGTGTTGTTTCTTCAACTGCGGCATCTTCATCTCATCACCGACAGGTATCCCTTTCCATTTGGGAGGGAGTTTGTTTCTAAGTTTCATATCCCCACACAGCCACCAAACATCAGCTAACTGTTTCTTTTGGTTCTGAAACCAATCTGCTGGTAAGGTGGGTTACTGGTTAATATATTTTATAAGCAGTAAGTCCGGGTGTAAGTCTCCTACATTTCACTCTACGTGCTGACAAAGCAGATAAAATTTCCTAAAACTGCCCTAACAGAGGGGGGTATGCTCTGCATCTTGGTGACTGAATACAATTTTTGCTCTTCCCTACACTCAGTGTTTGTGAGTTTTTCCTTGAACTTTCTTATTATACATATCACATCATATTATACATATCATATTATTATACATATCATATTATTATACATATCAGGTTTGTTTCATCCGTTAGGAAAGGAACAGTCGCTAGCTGGGGCGTTGAGTTGGCACATGAGATACAATTTCCCAGCCCTTTGGTTTTGGTTGTCCATCTGACCCATTCTACACACTAATTTTTATCCCCAAACCCTGTTTCTATACTTAACTGTTCTTTGTAAATAAAATTAGTTTTAAACAAGTCTGGACAAAACCTTATTAATAGCATGCTAATCACTGAAAGTGCAACTTATATACCTAACTTATAGGTTCCTGAATCCTCCTTTGTTGCATTTTTCAAAAACAATAACAGTTGGTTATAGCTATTCCCCTGTGGTGGCAGTTTATGCAAACTTAAACGCTGCACTAAACTTTTTTGTTGGGGAGTCTGGGCTGAAGAGGTTAGGTAACCATCTAAATCTGTAATCCACCATACTCCAGACCATGAAAAACAGGTGGCAGTTTCACACACATATATTTTTCGTAATTGCTATATCTAAATATCCAGTTGCGTGAGCATTCTATTACCTGACAGACAACAAATTTGACTGCTATAATAGATGCTTCACTTATGGTGATGGTTAGATCACCATTGGGCATTTATGGCAGTTCTCTCTTGTGTAACCCTTTATCCTGTTTTTGGGTCCTAGAGTTTAGATCCAAAAATATTAGTGCTAATGCTATAATACTTCCCACTATCATTATCCCTATTAGGAATCCGCCCATCCATGTTTTGATAAAGCACCCTGGTTCTAACAGTACCGCCCCTATGAGCCTATATTGTGCCATGTTTCTTCACCGGGTTTGAGACGGGTGGTCCCTATTGGAGTCACCCCCTTTTGTAGCCGGACTTTCACTGAAGACTCTGTGGGCGTTCCCAGGTTTGGCCCTAGAATCTTTGCCTCTTTACAATGTGAGAGGTGGATCCAGGGTACTCTTTCTGCTATCTTGACTACTGTGGGCTTAGGTACATTGGGCAGAGGTCCCTTACCAGGGACTTTACCCATCTTAAACAGAACAACAGTTAAGCAAAGCACTAAATATTATGGTGTCAGTGTCTATTCTTTACTAGATGGCTGCCATGCACTGGCAGACACTGCTGATACCTTTTTTTTTTTTTTTTTTTTTTTTTTTAGTTCAGAAGTTTATCACTTAAAGACGCAGACACCACAATAAACCTATTCTACTTAAATTCAGATAACATATATTTGGTATTCTCACTTATTTCTTCTTGTTTCACACATCTCTGGGCCATATTAACGTGCGCACGGAGTTAGTTAAGGTCTTCTCACACAGACACTTATACACAATACTTTTGTTAACTCGCAGACATACACAGACTCTGAGCGGTTTACTGCACTTCTTCAACCCTCCTAGTTCTGTGTTCTACTAAAAAATATTGATATTCTTACACTTATACACAATATTTTTGTTAACTCGCAGACATACACAGACTCTCTAAGAGTTCTGTGTTGTACTAAAAAATATTGGTATTCTTATGAAGATCTTCTCACACAGACACTTCTACATACACAGACTCTCTAACCAAATTAAAACAAATTATAAGTCACTCTTACCTTGAACCAGAATGGGTCTTTTATTTGGCCAATTCTTGGGAACCCGTCACCTGATAGGGACCAGTTGGTAGACCGGCCTCTGTTGACTTCAATTCAGACGGAAGACTTCTGCAGTAAAAGAATCCCATGTGTTGGGACTCCCCGTACGGTAACAGTCACCTGTGATCTGGTCCCATCACAGGATCTTGAGTCCTGGCTCGAAGGACAAAGTTTGTGAGGGAAATTGACCTTAGACCATACTCAGGATCAAGTTAAGAAGTTTATTTACTGGTACGAGGAGACAAGGTACAAAAGTACTAACTTGTCTAATTATTCCAAAATTCCTGATCCAAAAATATTAGTACTAATGCTATAATACTTCCCACTATCATTATCCCTATTAGGAATCTGCCCATCCATGTTTTGATAAAGCACCCTGGTTCTAACAGTTGTCTTTCCCTAAGCTGTTTTACCGCCCCTATGAGCCTATATTGTGCCATGTTTCTTCACCGGGTTTGAGACGGGTGGTCCCTATTGGAGTCACCCCCCTTTGTAGCCGGACTTTCACTGAAGACTCTGTGGGCATTCCCTGGTCTGGCCCTAGATTCTTTGCCTTTTTACAATGTGAGAGGTGGATCCAGGGTACTCTTTCTGCTATCTTGACTACTGTGGGCTTAGGTACATTGGGCAGAGGTCCCTTACCAGGGACTTTACCCATCTTAAACAGAACAACAGTTAAGCAAAGCACTAAATATTATGGTGTCAGTGTCTATTCTTTACTAGAAGGCTGCCATGCACTGGCAGACACTGCTGATACATTTTTTTTTTTTTTAGTTCAGAAGTTTATCACTTAAAGATGCAGACGCCACAATAAACCTATTCTATTTAAATTCAGATAACATATATTTGGTATTCTCATTTTTTTTTTTCTTGTTTCACACATCTCTGGCCCATATTAACGTGCGCACGGAGTTAGTTAAGGTCTTCTCACACAGACACTTATACACAATACTTTTGTTAACTCGCAGACATACACAGACTCTCTGAGCGGTTTACTGCACTTCTTCAACCCTCCTAGTTCTGTGTTCTACTAAAAAATATTAATATTCTTACACTTATACACAATATTTTTGTTAACTTGCAGACATACACAGACTCTCTAAGAGTTCTGTGTTCTACTAAAAAATATTGGTATTCTTATGAAGATCTTCTCACACAGACACTTCCACATACACAGACTCTATCCAAATTAAAACAAATTATAAGTCACTCTTACCTGGAACCAGAATGGGTCTTTTATTCTGCCAATTCTTGGGAACCCATCACCTAATAGGGACCAGTTGGTAGACCGGCCTCTGTTGACGTCAATTCAGACGGAGGACTTCTGCAGTAAAAGAATCCCATGTGTTGAGACTCCCCGTACGGTAACGGTCACCCGTGATCTGGTCCCGTCACAGGATCTTGGGTTCTGGCTCAAGGGACCAAGTTTGTGAGGGAAATTCACCTTAGACCGCACTCTAATTTCACACACATCTAATTTCATGACGACCTATCATACTTTGAAGGCACTGGAGCACCAGTACAAAGGAAACGCCCATAAAATGACCCCATTTTGAAAAGCATACACCACAATGTATATTCTATGAGGCAATATGAGACTTTTTAACATGTCATTTTTTTTCCACAAGTTTTTTGAAAATGTGGAAAGAAAATTAAAACTTTTTTTTTCACACAAATTTGTCCATTTAGCAGGGATACTGTCTGCAAAGCCAAAGCATTGGTCCAGGTAGCAGGCAGAGATATGATCTATAAAGTCCTGGGTCATTACATGCAGCGATATGGTCAGCACAGCCAAAAGATTGATCCAGGCAGCGGGAAGGACCATCAAGCTTAAGGCCTCTGTCAGAAAGGAATGGGGACAAGGGTAGAGGCTTCTCCCACCCAAATCTCTTTGAAGCCTCCGGATTCCAGACCCTGTACTGGGAACACAGAAAACCAAAAACAGTTTTTCTATACTCCAAAGACTATTCTGAAACCCCTCACATATGTGAGACCCCTGTGTACTAAAGTAGAAGGGCATAGGATCATTCCAAGTGGCAGGCAAAAAACATGGTCGATTAGCAGGCCGAGGTCGGTGCACTTGGAAGTCAGAAACTTGTTTTAAAACGGCAGACAAAAGCATCATCGGTAAACAGGCCAGGGTCAGTTAACGTGTAAAAGCAGTATATATCCTAACTTATCTATATATCCTATCTTATCTATATATCCTATCTTATCCTAACTAATTTTTTTTTGTTTTTTTTTTTTTTTTTTGTTTTTTTGGGGGGTTTGGGTTTTTTTTTTTGTTTTTTTTTTTGGGGGGGGTTTGGGTTTTTTTTTTTTTTTTATTTGTTTTTTTTTTTTTTTTCAACCATCCATGCAAGGATGGCCCTCTGATGCTGGCGTGGATCACACTGTTGTCGCCTTCTTCATTCCCTCGCTCATGTATGTAAAGTCTTTGAAAAACTCCTGCTCAATTGAGCAAATTGGTATCTCCAGGTCCTTGGACAAAAATGTATTCACTTCAATGATTTCTTCCAGTGGTTCCTCAAAAATAGGCTCTGATATAGTTGGTCCTCTTTCTATTTCTGCCCAGTCAATCCCCTTGAAGAAAGAGTGTGATCTGAGATTGCGCACTAGGTATGCACGTTCCTCTTGGTCATGCCAAAAAAGTCTGTGTATGAGTTCATACAGGGGAAAGTCCATGTCGAATGGGAAACTGGTTGACATGGTGTGAATGTTGTCAGCCAACTGCTGTCGATTCTCCACTCCAGTATAGAAAGGATGGAATCCTACGGCCATCTCATATACTATTATCCCAAATGAGAAATAGTCTGCTGGGTAATAGTATGGCTTATAAGCATAGACTTCAGGGGCCATGTAACTTGGTGTCCCCACACGCTCTCTGACTCTGTTGGACTCTGTGACACAAGTTGCCGCCAAACCAAAATCGGCAATTTTGGCAACACCTTCATTATCCAGAAGAATGTTCTCCGGTTTTAGATCCCTGTGAAGAATCTGAAGAGAATGAAGGTATTGCAGTCCACACAGAATTTCGGCAGTAAGATGTTTTAAGGTCACTTCTTTAAATGGAGCTGAAGACTTTATGAATGCACTGAGATCCCCTCCACCCAGGAACTCCATAACAAAGACCAGATGAGCCTTTGTTTGAAAGGAGCAGTAGAGATGTGCAAAAAATGGGGAGCCGCTGCATGTTTCCATTATGTAGCGCTCTTCAAGGGCACAGCTAGGATCTTCAGCAAGTAGTTTTTGTTTTTTAACAATTTTTACTGCCAGCTTTTTGTCAATGAAGGGATGAGAGGCCAAAAACACTTTTCCATAGGACCCCTGTCCAAGCATTCTATGAAAGGTGAAACTTTCCATGGTAGGTTTGTCAGACTCGTAGGTAGGTGAAGTATCGTCGCCTTCACTGTTGTCCGTTTTGTTGTCCTTATTGGATTTGGTCAGTGAAGTCTTTATGATTTCACTGGTGACTGGTTTGTTGTCCTTGTTACTTGCAGCCAGTGAAGTCTTCTCATCCTCACTATTGGCTGATTTTTTGTCTTTGTTGGATTTGGCCAGTGGAGCTTCCTCGCCCACACTGGTGACTGGTTTGTTGTCCTCCTTGGATTTTGGCAGCGAAGTCTCCTCGTTTTCACTGGTGACTTGCTTGTTGTCCTTGTTAGTTGTAGCCAGTGAAGTCTTCTCATCCTCACTGTTGGCTGATTTTTTGCCCTCATTGGATGTGGCCATTAAAGCCTCCTCGCTCTCACTGGTAACTGAAGTTATGGGAGGTTTCTTGTCCTCCATGGATGTAGCCGGTGGAATTGGCTTTGTGTCTTGGTTGGATGAGATAACATTTTTGCCTGGAGAGAGAGAAAAAAAAAAGTATTACTTCTACTTGAACATCATTTATATGAAAAATAATATACAGTCATTTAATTGTGTCATGTAAGTGACTCTGTGTTGTGACACTAATATTGTGTCACACATTTCTCTTTTATGGCAGTTTTATACATACATGGACAATATGGTGATTCTCAGCCCTGGATATCTATTCTCAGTACATGGCATTTATATGCCCCCATGACACCACTAAAAGCTATTAAACACTGAGTAACCATACTTAACCCTTTCACTGCCAGGTCCGTACATCATACATGCTTGACAAGAGGGGGTGGGTGTAAACCCCTCAATGTCAGATCCATAGGACACAGGGAGGCGCTCACACTGACTTTGTATTCATTCATAGACCATGTATGTCTCCTGCACACCTGACCCCTGCAACCCAACTGTCCCCTGCAGCCCAACTGTCACCTGAATTCACATAACGGCAGGCTGACAAATGTAATAACAAGTGCTATTACTGGCTGGACCTCCAGGTATGAGACTTTACAACAGATTCATAAAAACTCATCCCCCATCCGTATTCTCCATGGAAAGATTTCCCCTCTATTCCTGTCCTGATGGCAGCCCACAATGTTGGCTTTTCCATTTCTTTCTATCATCCTAGTGACATTGGTGATCAGAACAAATATAGAAGGAGAATCTCTGTAACGGGACATAAAAAGTGTTAAAAACCGGACAGAGGTTCTAACCTTTCCCTACTCTCTGTCTAGTGACCTCCTATGTGTATATATATATATATATATATATATATATAGTGTCCCCAATATATATGTATGTATTTGGGTGATAAATGTTGTATTGTGTGCTTTGCATTTTATCTCATTATTCTAATACTTACTATCTGTGTCTTCCAACTTTGTGTGAAGAAAGGGGCAAAATCTACCCAGAAATTTCCAAATTCTCTTCCCATTTGCCCTAAGTCTATCCCTTTTAGGGGCAGACTCTTGGGGCTGTGGGGTTGGTCTGTGGTCCTCTGTTAAGAGTCCCGCTCGTAGTAATATTACAGAATCCTCCTTGTTGGTTTTCAGGAGATCCATCGCATCATATCCTCTCTTTCTCACAGTCAGCCAGTTCATGATTACAAATCACAAAGCAAAGCCTCAGAGAGAAAGAGAACACAACCACCTCTAGCAGAGTACAACGATGGAATGGCTCAAGGATGCTCTGCGAGCTCTATTTATAGGCAGCAGCTGATCACATGGCGGAGCCATGTGATGACAGTTAAGAAAACAAGGTCACATGACCTTTTTTTTTTTTTTTTTTTACCAGAGACATGACTATATAGGGAAAAAACATTGTTTATCCTATCTGGTGTTTATATGTCAGATTTTTTTGGCAAATTTTTTTTTAACTAAAAGAAATATGGAACATCTTTGCTCACAATTCACAAAGCTATAACATTAGGACAAGGTTGTATTTTTATCCCTGTAACAGTCATGTTCAGATCTGCTGGCTCCCAACTGAAATTACTGGTCATGTGATCTTAGCCTGGTGATGGAAATACAAAATGTTGGCCATATAGTTTTTAACCCTTTGAGTGCCAGTCTGTAATATTCCCTCATTATAGGGACATTGTTCAGATTTCAGCACTGTGATAGTGTGAATGCCAATCGGTTATGTAATACTGTACACTAATGGATTTCATATCTTTTTTCCTTCTTTGATAAATAGAACCTTATTTTGGTGGTGTTTATTATCCTTTTTTTTTTTTTTTTGTTACTATATAATAAAAAAGAAAAATTTAACAATATGATAGTTCTTCAGCCCTGGGGATCTAGTCTCGGTACATGGCTTTTATAAGTCCACATCCCTAACAGATATTAAATGCTGAGTAACCATACTTAAATTTTCAGGCCTCAAAACATAGGAATCCTAATGTGATATCTGACCACACTGAGATCTTAGTGCCAATGACCACAGATCAGCTACAAAGAGGAAGCCATACTGGGCTCATTACATACTGTGCTTTCTGCTAAGTAGCTCTTGTACTCTAGGGCTTCTTCACACCATATCCATTGAGCTGTGTTTTTCTGCACACCACCGCGCATGTATGGTGTGAAAAAATTCCTATGCCCAGTACACATAAGAGACATCGGCTGCTTCAATAAAAACCGGCCAACAGGCTTTACTGTCCTCCCTCTCAATGCAATCCCATTTGCAGACCCCGGCTGTTCCTTTATGTTCCGTACAGAGATTACTTCAGTCCTACCCACATGGAAGAAAAATATATTTAAAATATATTTTAAAAAAACATTTTTTATTTTTCCCAAATATATTGGACATATATTTAAAATGCTACAATTTTGGCCATATTCAATATATTTCTAAAATTTTTATCCCAAATATATTGGAAATATATTTGAAATGCTACAATTTTGGCCATTTTCAATATATTTCAAAATATTTTTTCCCTAAATATATTGGAAATACGTTTTTCTTCCATATGGGTATTGAGGAGCTGCCACTAAAGTATATGGACTATTACAGACTCTTATGGACATTTAGGGTATTTTTACAAATCCAATTATTATTTTTTATCGTATATGCATTATGACAAGTAGTTGCTTTTGATTATTCTATACTCCTCTTTGCACCATTTTCACTTATATCAATTCCATCATTCTGCTTATTGTATTTTGAAAATATTTCTAATCTTCTGTATTTGGTGTTCTCTCAGTAGTTGTAATTTAATCAGAGTATAGCATCAAGTCAGTTAAACTCCCGGAATATTGATCTGGTCAGTTAAGTGGCAGATGGGGTTGTTAATCAGTTTCAGCTGCTTTGGTGTTAATGAAATTAACCTCTTGCAGACCGCTGCATGACTATATACGGCGGCGGTCAGCCCCTCCTAGGCAAAGTGACGTATATATACATCACTCGCCTGCGAGCCAATAGGGGGCAAGCGCACGCTGCTGGAGGCGCGCTCCCGCCCCCGCTCATTCTCGGATAACTCCAGCGCGAGTGACCGCCGGCTCGGATGTCCGCCGGTCATTTGCGATCATCCGTTACAGAGGGTGAAAGGCAGTCAGCCAATGTAAACAATGCCGCCCGTCATTCTCCCTGGTGTAACTGCAGAGATCATATGATCCTGCTTTAGGATCGTTTGTCTCTGTGGTTACTTGAAAAGCCACGCCCCTTTACAGTAAGAAGCACGCCCCTAGGGACACATTTAACCCCTGCCTCTGCAATAAAGTTAACCCCTTCCCTGCCAGTGTCATTTTTACAGTAACAGTGCATATGTATAGCACTGATTACTGTAGTAATGTCACTGGTACCATCAAAAATGTCAGTCAAGGGTCCGATCTGTCCGCCGCAATGTCGCAGTCCCACAAAAAAATCGTAGATCTCTGCCATTACTCGTTAAAAAAAAAAACACAAAAAATGACAGAAATCTTTCCCTTAGTTAGTAAAGTCAATAACTTTTGCGCAAACCAATCAAAATACGCTTATTGCGATTTTTTTTTTTACCAAACATATGTAGCAGAAAACAAATTGGCCAAAAATGTTAAAAAATTTAGATTTTTACATTTTTTTGGGGGGAATTTCATATAAAAAAAAATGTGAAAAATATTGTTATTTTTGCAAAATTGACGCTATTTTTGTTTAAAGCGCATGATCAAAAAATCGCACAGGTGATCAAATACCACCAAAAGAAAGCTCTGTTTGTGGGAAAAAAAGGACATCAATTTCATTTGGGTACAACGTCACACGGCCACGCAATTGTCCATTAAAATCACACAGTGCCGAATCGCAAAAAAAGTTTTACAGATGGAGACCAGTAAAAAAAAATCCCTACTCATCTTTTCTGATAGTTTTTCACTAGTTTTGCGTTTGGCCAATGTCAGTATCA
Organism: Pelophylax lessonae; assembly: GCF_965119305.1. Classification (NCBI taxonomy): domain Eukaryota; kingdom Metazoa; phylum Chordata; class Amphibia; order Anura; family Ranidae; genus Pelophylax; species Pelophylax lessonae. The sequence continues at coordinate 70,258,775 of NC_138777.1, forward strand.
CTACTGGTAGCATGAGGGGATACCTGGACCCTATAGAGGTGTATATGTATGTAGGTATGTGTATATATATATATATATATATATATATATATATATATATATATATGTGTATGTGTGTATGTGTGTGTGTGTGTATATATATATATATCTACACATTGTAGCGGGCCTCATTCCTATTGATTGTATACACAGCCTGTCACTGGGGAGGCGCTCACACTGACTTTGTATTCATTCATAGACCATGTATGTCTCCTGCACACCTGACCCCTGCAGCCCAACTGTCCCCTGCAGCCCAACTGTCACCTGAATTCACATAACGGCAGGCTGACAAATGTAATCACAAGTGCTATTACTGGCTGGACCTCCAGGTATGAGACTTTACAACAGATTCATAAAAACTCATCCCCCATCCGTATTCTCCATGGAAAGATTTCCCCTCTATTCCTGCCCTGATGGCAGCCCACAATGTTGGCTTTTCCATCACTTTCTATCCTGGTGACATTGGTGATCAGAAGAAATATAGAGGGAGAATCTCTGTAACGGGACATAGAAAGTGTTAAAAACCAGACAGAGGTTCTAACTCTTCCCTACTCTGTCTAGTGACCTCCTATGTATATATATATATATATATAGTGTCCCCAATATATATGTATGTATTTGGGTGATATATGTTGTATTGTGTGCTTTGCATTTTATCTCATTATTCTAATACTTACTATCTGTGTCTTCCAACTTTGTGTGAAGAAAGGGGCAAAATCTACCCAGAAATTTCCAAATTCTCTTCCCATTTGCCCTAAGTCTATCCCTTTTAGGGGCAGACTCATGGGGCTGTGGGGTTGGTCTGTGGTCCTCTGTTAAGAGTCCCGCTCGTAGTAATATTACAGACTCCTCCTTGTTGGTTTTCAGGAGATCCATCGCATCATATCCTCTCTTTCTCACAGTCAGCCAGTTCATGATTACAAATCACAAAGCAAAGCCTCAGAGAGAAAGAGAACACAACCACCTCTAGCAGAGTACAACGATGGAATGGCTCAAGGATGCTCTGCGAGCTCTATTTATAGGCAGCAGCTGATCACATGGCGGAGCCATGTGATGACAGTTAAGAAAACAAGGTCACATGACCTTCTTTTTTTTTTTTTTTTTTTTTTTACCAGAGACATGACTATATAGGGAAAAAAACATTGTTTATCCTATCTGGTGTTTATATGTCAGATGTTTTTTGGCAAATTTTTTTTAACTAAAAGAAATATGGAACATCTTTGCTCAGCTTACATCTGAATTATTCATTTTTTCTGTATCCGGCACATAATAAAATCATTTTATTTCTGTCTATGGACACAATTCACAAAGCTATAACATTAGGACAAGGTTGTATTTTTATCCCTGTAACAGTCATGTTCAGATCTGCTGGCTCCCAACTGAAATTACTGGTCATGTGATCTTAGCCTGGTGATGGAAATACAAAATGTTGGCCATATAGTTTTTAACCCTTTGAGTGCCAGTCTGTAATATTCCCTCATTATAAGGACATTGTTCAGATTTCAGCACTGTGATAGTGTGAATGCCAATCAGTTATGTAATACTGTACACTAATAGATTTCATATCTTTTTTTCTTCTTTGATAAATAGAACCTTCTTTTGGTGGTGTTTATTATCCTTCTTTTTTTTTTTTTGTTACTATATAATAAAAAAGAAAAATGTAACAATATGGTAGTTCTTCAGCCCTGGGTATCTAGTCTCGGTACATGGCTTTTATAAGTCCACATCCCTAACAGATATTAAATGCTGAGTAACCATACTTAAATTTTCAGGCCTCAAAACATAGGAATCCTAATGTGATATCTGACTACACTGAGATCTTAGTGCCAACGACCACAGATCAGCTACAAAGAGGAAGCCATACTGGGCTCATTACATACTGTGCTTTCTGCTAAGTAGCTCTTGTGCTCTAGGGCTTCTTCACACCATATCCATTGAGCTGTGTTTTTCTGCACACCACCGCGCATGTATGGTGTGAAAAAATTCCTATGCCCAGTACACATAAGAGACATCGGCTGCTTCAATAAAAACCGGCAAACAGGCTTTACTGTCCTCCCTCTCAATGCAATCCCATTTGCAGACCCCGGCTGTTCCTTTATGTTCCGTACAGAGATTACTTCAGTCCCATTGAGGAGCTGCCACTAAAGTATATGGACTATTACAGACTCTTATGGACTTTTAGGGTATTTTTACAAATCCAATTATTATTTTTTATCGTATTTGCATTATGACAAGTAGTTGCTTTTGATTATTCTATACTCCTCTTTGCACCATTTTCACTTATATCAATTCCATCATTCTGCTTATTGTATTTTGAAAATATTTCTAATCTTCTGTATTTGGTGTTCTCTCAGTAGTTGTAATTTAGTCAGAGTATAGCATCAAATCAATTAAACTCCTGGAATATGAATCTGGTCAGTTAAGTGGCAGATGGGGTTGTTAATCAGTTTCAGCTGCTTTGGTGTTAATGAAATTAACAGGTGCACTAGATGGGCAACAATGAGACGACCTCCAAAACAGGAAAAGTTTTACAGATGGAGACCAGTAAAAAAAAAACTCCCTACTCATCTTTTCTGATTTGTTTTTCACTAGTTTTGCATTTGGCCAATGTCAGTATCACTACTGGTAGCATGAGGGGATACCTGGACCCTGTAGAGGTGTATATGTATGTAGGTATGTGTGTGTATATGTATATATATATATATATATATATATATATATATATATATATATATGTATATATATGTGTGTGTGTGTATATACAGCTGCAAGAAAAAGTATGTGAACCCTTTGGAATGATATGGATTTCTGCACAAATTGGTCATAAAATGTGATCTGATCATCATCTAAGTCACAACAATAGACAATCACAGTCTGCCTAAACTAATAACACACAAAGAATGAAATGTTGCCATGTTTTTGTTGAACACACCATGTTAACATTCACATTGCAGGTGGAAAAAGTATGTGACCCCTTGGATTTAATGACTGGTTGAACCTCCTTTGGCAGCAATAACTTCAACCAAACGTTTCCTGTAGTTGCAGATCAGACGTGCACAACGGTCAGGAGTAATTCTTGACCATTCCTCTTTACAGAACTGTTTCAGTTCAGCAATATTCTTGGGATGTCTGGTGTGAATCGCTTTCTTGAGGTCATGCCACAGCATCTCAATCGGGTTGAGGTCAGGACTCTGACTGGGCCACTTCAGAAGGCGTATTTTCTTCTGTTTAAGCCATTCTGTTGTTGATTTACTTCTATGCTTTGGGTCATTGTCCTTTTGCAACACCCATCTTCTGTTGAGCTTCAGCTGGTAGACAGATGGCCTTAAGTTCTCCTGCAAAATGTCTTGATAAACTTGGGAATTCATTTTTACTTCGATGATAGCAATCTGTCCAGGCCCTGACGCAGCAAAGCAGTCGCAAACTATGATGCCCCCACCACCATACTTCACAGTTGGGATGAGGTTTTGATGTTGGTGTGCTGTGCCTCTTTTTTCACCACACATAGTGTTGTGTGTTTCTTTCAAACAACTCAATTTTGGTTTGATCTGTCCACAGAATATTTTGCCAGTACTGCTGTGGAACATCCAGGTGCTCTTGTGCAAACTTCCTCTGTGGTATCCTCCCATGAAATCCATTCTTGTTTAGTGTTTTACGTATTGTAGATTCGCTAACAGGGATGTTAGCATTTGCCAGTGACTTTTGTAAGTCTTTAGCTGACACTCTAGGATTCTTCTTCACCTCATTGAGCAGTCTGCACTGTGCTCTTGCAGTCATCTTTACAGGATGGCCACTCCTAGGGAGAGTAGCAGCAGTGCTAAACTTTCTCCATTTATAGACAATTTGTCTTACCGTGGACTGATGAACAGCAAGGCTTTTGGAGATACTTTTATAACCCTTTCCAGCTTTATGCAAGTCAACAATTATTAATTGTAGGTCTTCTGAGAGCTTTTTTGTGCGAGGCATCATTCACATCAGGCAATGCTTCTCGTGAAAAGCAAACCCAGAACTGGTTTGTGTTTTTTATAGGGCAGGGCAGCTGTAACCAACACCTCCAATCTCATCTCATTGATTGGACTCCAGTTGGCTGACATCTCACTCCAATTAGCTCTTGGAGATGTCATTAGTCTAGGGGTTCACATACTTTTTTCCACCTGCACTGTGAATGTTTACATGGTATGTTCAATAAAAACATGGCAACATTTCATTCTTTGTGTGTTATTAGTTTAAGCAGACTGTGATTGTATATTGTTGTGACTTGGATGATGATCAGATCACATTTTATGACCAATTTGTGCAGAAATCTATATCATTCCAAAGGGTTCACATACTTTTTCTTGCAGTTGTATGTATGTATGTATGTGTATATATATATATATATACACACACACATTGTAGCGGGCCTCATTCCTATTGATTGTATACACAGCCTGTCACTGGGGAGGCGCTCACACTGACTTTGTATTCATTCATAGACCATGTATGTCTCCTGCATACCTGACCCCTGCAGCCCAACTGTCACCTGAATTCACATAACGGCAGGCTGACAAATGTAATCACAAGTGCTATTACTGGCTGGACCTCCAGGTATGAGACTTTACAACAGATTCATAAAAACTCATCCCCCATCCGTATTCTCCATGGGAAGATTTCCCCTCTATTCCTGCCCTGATGGCAGCCCACAATGTTGGCTTTTCCATCACTTTCTATCCTGGTGACATTGGTGATCAGAAGAAATATAGAGGGAGAATCTCTGTAACGGGACATAGAAAGTGTTAAAAACCAGACAGAGGTTCTAACTATTCCCTACTCTCTGTCTAGTGACCTCCTATGTATATATATATATATATATATATATATATATATATATATATAGTGTCCCCAATATATATGTATGTATTTGGGTGATAAATGTTGTATTGTGTGCTTTGCATTTTATCTCATTATTCTAATACTTACTATCTGTGTCTTCCAACTTTTTGTGAAGAAAGGGGCAAAATCTACCCAGAAATTTCCAAATTCTCTTCCCATTTGCCCTAAGTCTATCCCTTTTAGGGGCAGACTCTTGGGGCTGTGGGGTTGGTCTGTGGTCCTCTGTTAAGAGTCCCGCTCGTAGTAATATTACAGACTCCTCCTTGTTGGTTTTCAGGAGATCCATCGCATCATATCCTCTCTTTCTCACAGTCAGCCAGTTCATGATTACAAATCACAAAGCAAAGCCTCAGAGAGAAAGAGAACACAACCACCTCTAGCAGAGTACAACGATGGAATGGCTCAAGGATGCTCTGCGAGCTCTATTTATAGGCAGCAGCTGAGGGGGGCGGAGCCAGGTGATGACAGTTAAGAAAACAAGGTCACATGACCTTTTTTTTTTTTTTTTTTTTTTTTTTTTTACTAGAGTCATGACTATATAGGGAAAAAACATTGTTTATCCTATCTGGTGTTTATATGTCAGATTTTTGGCAATTATTTTTAACTAAAAGAAATATGGAACATCTTTGCTCAGCTTACAAGACTCTAGTAGACATCCCAGATGTGATAAATTTGAAACACAAACGCATGAATTATAATCTAATCAATAATATAATTTTATTATATAATATATAATATATATAATAAAATTATATTATTGATTAGATTATAATTCATGCGTTATATATTATATATGTATATGTGTGTGTGTGTATATATATATATATATATATATATATATATATATATAATATAAATGTGTTATGTGTTTGTGTTTTGTGCAACGTTTGAATTTCCCTCCCAGTTCTGCTCCCATGCAGCATTGCTGCTGCAGGGAACGGAACTAGGAAGTCATCTTACCGACGGACGAGGGGCGGGGATCTCGGCTGGCGGTCACAGCAATGAGAGATCATCGCTGGATCGCCAGGAGAAGGTAAGAGACACCGCTGCGCGCTCTGACATCTACCCCGAGCGTGACTCGGGAATACCGATTCTAGTCTAAAAAATCCACCCTGAGTCACGCTCGGGGATACCGCCAGGGAGGTTAATGCATTAAACACTTTACGACCGGCTCACGAGGATTTACTGCGGCACTCTTACAGGCAACGTGACATAGACCTACATTGCTCGCCCACGAGCCTCCAGCGGCGGCGTGCTCCCATCCCCGCTCTTTCCATGGGGAGTCAGCGCGTGTGACTGGCGGCCCTGATGGCTGCCGGCCCACTCGCGATCTCCCACAGGAGAGGGAGAAAGACAGATGGCTGATGTAAACACAGCCGTCTGTCATTCTCACTGATGTAAGCACAGAGGCTATGCGATCCGGCTATATAGGATCACATGTCTCTATGGGTACTTTACTAGCTATGCCCCCTGACAGTTAGAATCACACCCCTAGGGACACACTTAACCCCTTGATCACCAATAAAGTTAACCCCTTCCCTGCCAGTATCATTAGTACAGTAACAGTGCAGATTTGTTTAGCACTGATTACTGTAGTAATGTCACTGGTACCCCCAAAAGTGTAAAAAATGTCAGTCAGGGGTCCGATCTGTCCGCCGCAATGTCGGAGTCCCACAAAAAAAATTGCAGATCGCCACCATTACTATTATTTCCTCATTGCCCACCAGTGCCACGTATCAGTGTCACCAGTGCCACTGCCCACCAGTGCCACGTATGTGTCCACCAGTGCCACTGCCCACTAGTGCCATGCATCAGTGTCCACCAGTGCCACTGCCCACCAGTGCCACGTATGTGTCCACCAGTGCCACTGCCCACCAGTGCCACATATCAGTGTCACGAATCAGTGTCCACCAGTGCCACGTATCAGTGCCACAAATCACTGTCCACCAGTGCCACATATCAGTGCCACGTATCAGTGTCCACCAGTGCCACGTATCAGTGCCATGTATCAGTGCCACGAATCAGTGTCCACCAGTGCCACGTATCAGTGCCACTAATCAGTGTCCACCAGTGCCACATATCAGTGCCACGAATCAGTGTCCACCAGTGCCACGTATCAGTGCCACGTATCAGTGCCACTAATCAGTGTCCACCAGTGCCACGTATCAGTGCCACAAATCAGTGTACACCAGTGCCACGAATCAGTGCCACAAATCAGTGCCACAAATCAGTGTCCACCAGTGCCACGAATCAGTGCCACTAATCAGTGTCCACCAGTGCCACGTATCAGTGCCACGAATCAGTGTCAACCAGTGCCACGTATCAGTGCCATGTATCAGTGCCACGAATCAGTGTCCACCAGTGCCACGTATCAGTGCCATGAATCAGTGTCCACCAGTGCCACGAATCAGTGTCCACCAGTGCCACGTATCAGTGCCACAAATCAGTGTCCACCAGTGCCACGTATCAGTGTCCACCAGTGCTACGTATCAGTGCCACGAATCAGTGTCCACCAGTGCCACATATCAGTGCCATGAATCAGTGTCCACCGGTGCCACTCACACAAACCAAGCAGAGATAATGGGATATATATATACCATTATTTATTTATATATATATATATATATATATATACCATATAGGCATGCCTGGCTAATCTCTTTCTTCTTCCTGGAAAGTCTGATAACAAGTCGCTTTAATTAAGATAAGTATTTGAAGTATATGGGACAAGTCGGATCACAGGTCGCCTCAAAGTAGTACAGGACCCTTTTCTGAAGTCGGAGCGACTTCAGTAGTGCCAATTAAGACGGCACTGATTGATTAACATTGCTTTTGTTATGTCAAGCAACCTGGGGCGACAAGTCGCCTCACAAGTCGTTCTAGTGTGAATGGGCTCGAAGTCCCTAAACCAGGGGTCTCCAAACTTTCTAAACGAAGGCCCAATTTACTGTCCTTCAAACTTTAGGGGAGCCAGACTGTGGCCAGTGGGAGTAGAAAATGTCCTGGTACCAGTGGAAGTAAACCATGCCCTGTCTTTGGTGTCAGTGAGAGGATTAGTGCCCCATCATTGGTGTCACTGGGAGGAATAGTGCCCCATCATTGGTATCACTGGGAGGAATAGTGCCTCATCATTGGTGTCAGTGGGAGGAATAGTGCTCCATCATTGGTGTCAGTGGGAGGAATATTTCCCCATCATTGGTGTCAGTGGGAGGAATAGTGCCCCATCATTGGTATAATTGGGAGGAATAGTGCCCCATCATTGGTGTCAGTGGGAGGAATAGTGCTCCATCATTGGTGTCAGTTGGAGGAATATTTCCCCATCATTGGTGTCAGTGGGAGGAACAGTGCCCCATCATTGGTGTCAGTGGGAGGAATATTTCCCCATCATTGGTGTCAGTGGGAGGAACAGTGCCCCATCATTGGTGTCAGTGGGAGGAACAGTGCCCCATCATTGGTGTCAGTGGGAGGAACAGTGCCCCATCATTGGTGTCAGTGGGAGGAACAGTGCCCCATCATTGGTGTCAGTGGGAGGAATAGTGCCCCATCATTGGTGTCAGTGGGAGGAATATAGGGCCCCATCATTGGTGTCAGTGGGGGGAATATAGTGCCCCATCATTGGTGTCAGTGGGGGGAATATAGTGCCCCATCATTGGTGTCAGTGGGAGGAATAGTGCCCCATCATTGGTGTCAGTGGGAGGAATAGTGCCCCATCATTGGTGTCAGTGGGAGGAATAGTGTCCCATCATTGGTGTCAGTGGGAGGAATAGTGCCCCATCATTGGTGTCAGTGGGAGGAATAGTGCCCCATCATAGGTGTCAGTGGGAGGAATAGTGGAATGGGAGATTGGCATCATGGATGTGCAGCCGACAAATCTGCAGCAACTGTGTGATGCTATCCTGTCACTATGGTGCAAAATCTTTGAGGAATGTTTCCAACACCTTGTTGAATCTATGTGTAGCACCCTCCTAGATGCTAGGTGCTAGGTAGGGAGTGTATTTGCTCTGCCTGCTTATCAGGGGAGTGGCAGGTAAAACCTAGTTGCTCTTCTGCTTATCAGGGAGCAGGATTTGTAGTCAGGCCTGTTGCATGTGCTCAGGGTGTGATTCATCTGGGCTGAAGGAGTGTCCCCACTGTATCCAATAGGGAGGCCTGTTGGACAGTGGAGGACACTCGGCCAGTGACACACAGGCTTTTGTGGCTGTCCCAGTGGGTCGGCGCAGACAGTGGTGCATCCTGGGATTGGCTATAAAAGCCAAGGGCACATGTGGCAGGGTGTCTTTGGGCGGGAAGCCAAGTCCCAGAAGGAGGGTACGGCTGTTTCTCCTTCTGCAGTTGTGAAAGGTGGTCACAGGCAGTCGGCCTGGTGAACCTGAAGGTGTTGCTGAACGCAGAGGTCCAATGGATGCTGACAAATGGAGTTTGGCGGTAACGGTGACTCTGGAAAAACAGTGTCCGTGAGTACAGAGGAACTTGCCCAGGGGTCTGCCAGGAAGAGGACCACTCCAGAAGCTAGGGTCAGCGGACGGGTGTCAGCACACCGGTATTGAGAGAAAAGGGGGTGCCAGTTTCAGAACCCTGAAGAGAATATTTACAAAGGAGCATTTAAAGTATCTTCACTAAGTGGCAAAGTGAGGCAGCGGCCTTGCTGCATTCTACAGTAAGCTGTCCTTCAGACTGTGAATAGTTAATAGTTGGAGTATCCCACTCATCCCTTCTCCTATCCAAGTTCTCAATAAAACCACAAAAACCAACATCCCCTGGATTGATTATTGACTGAGCCAAGAACTTTTAATGCTGTTATCTGCTGTCTGTTGCTAAGGATAACCCAGGGTAATCCAGAAAGTGTAATTCTCAGCAGTCCTCTAGAGGGCAGTGCTACATATGCCACAAAGAATGGAGGCAATCCTGAAGGCAAAATAGGGTCCAACCCGGTACTCGCAAGGTGTAACTCATAAAGTGGAGGGTGAGTGTGCATTATACTTGTGGAAAAATATATAAAAAGATGAGATTGTGCCAAGTACCTAGATATTTAACATGTCAAGTTGTAAATTTGCATGTTTCCCTTGAAAGATGACAAATTTTGGTACCCCAAATTGTCCGCTTCTGCTGCGACCATTTCTAGATGGATCAGACAGACATTTTCAAGCCTATTCAATTAAGGGTCAGGTTCCTCCTTTCCTTGTTACGGCGCACTCTACTAGGGCTCAGTGCCTCCTGGGCCTTCACTTATCAGGCGTCAGTGATGCAGGTTTGCAAGGCGGCTACCTGGTTGTCTGTTCACACCTTTACAAAATGTTATAAAGTGGATGTGTTGGCATCTGCAGATGCTTCTTTTGGCCGCAAGGTTTTGCAGGCTGCTGTTTAGAGGACCTGATCCTCTTTGAGTGTGCATTGTTTTTATCAGGCGAGCTCCAGTTCTTCCTTGAGCTCCATGTTACCGGGTTGGCTATTGTTTAGCCTTTGAGAATTTATTTCTGCTGTTCTCAGCCCTTATGTTTAATACTGCTTTGGGACGTCCTGATGGTTAAGAAAATCAGGAGCTGTGTCTGTCAATGAGCGATAGAGAAAATGGGATTTTGTCTTACAGTAAAATCCATTTCTCTGATGTTCATTGATGGACACAGCACCCACCCCTCTGTGGAGTTGTAATTCTTCTGACACTGCTTGTAACAAAACTGAGTGCATATAGCTGAGAGTGGGAGTATACCCCCTGGGACTGCCCATAGGTGTAGTCAAGCTT
>NC_138777.1:70274425-70366925 GCF_965119305.1 Pelophylax lessonae
GGTACCGTTGGGAGCACTATGGAGGGCTGGAGGCTCTGCAGCATGCTAAGTGCTCGGCTTGGGGGGGGGGGGGGCACTGTGGAAATTGAGTCCTCTTTAAGTGGCCTGGGGACCCCTGTACGAGGTTGAAGGCCACTGCAAGCCCCTTTTGGAGATTGGGTGGCACTGTGGAAGGTGGGAGGTTCTGTGGGTGATTAAGGGATCTGCAGCTAGCTAGTCTAGTTCTTCTACAGCATCATTGTACCCTCCGGTTCCATGGCACTCTATTGAAGTAACTCTTGTTTCTCAAACAATCCTGGCAACTGCATCCTGTAATAGAAGAAGCTAAATACCTCTCCAGCAGGCATCAGGGGAAATCTTCGCTCTCTTGGAAAGCTAACCGATATCTGCCACCTACTGGGTGTGCCAGAGAGCGTGCCTGCGGCAACTCCATGGCTGGTGGAAGGAACCACAGCAACCAGCAAGGGACACGCTATCTGACACACCCAGGAGGTGCTGCTAACTCTTCAAGAGAGCGAATACTTCACTTGTCATTCACTGGAGATGTAATCTATGCTGTTATATGTTGCAGAGAAACAGGGTCACTGAAAACATTCTTCATACATTGACTAAACAGGTCTGTAATGGTTGACTTCCGCTGAAAATCCTGGTTGCCTGGCTGTCCTGTGCTCTTGCATAAGTACTTTAAACCACTGACCTGGAATAATGGACTAGATAAGTATTTCCATTTCTTTACACCATCTTCCCTGGTCTGAAACCTTTTTCAGGAAAGTAATTTGAAAGGTTTTAGGCTAGAGGGTGGCAAAATCAGGCAGTTGAGTCGTGGGTGTTATTGCGCACATCCCCAATCCACCCACAACCAGGGCATACAGCTGCTTAAGGCTGTACATGTGCTGTGGCTTTGGCAAGATTTAAACAGTATGTTGCATTCAGCAGGTGTCACCAGTCCAAGTCTCTGGGGCTGCACTGCAACCACCCTGCAGCTGTGTGCAATGCTTGCAGTTGGGCTTGGTGGTGGGGCATTTACAAGATTAAATCAGGCAGTGGGGTGGCGACATATCTCTTCTCCATGCCCTGTCAAATTCCCTCTGCAAAGTGATCCATTGGTCACCGCTTTTCAGAGGGGTGACATGGGCCTGCTGCACATGGGAACGCACCCTTAGAGCCAATGTTATAGCACTACAGCCAGGCAGCAAACAAACCCTGTATGACTTTTTGCCTGACTTTTAGACGCTACAGGTCCCCTTTTATTCTTAGAGAATTCCAGCTGCTCAGTTTATTTGAACCATGCAATATATTCACATAGCCTTCTCTGGGGCTGGGAGACAGAGCTAATCAAGCTGGATGGACCTTTGGCAAGTGGTCATGAGGAAGACAAGAGAGCTTGACTGTTGAGAAGCTCAGGCATACCAATTATCTGATCAATTCTATAAATGACCGTAACCCTATTAATGACGCTTTAACTCTTCTTAGTTGGAATGGCAAGTCCACAGCTTTGACTCACATTGCACACTTGTTCTGTCCATAACTTGCTGATAAATTGATGACCAAAAAAAAACAGTGCCAGCCATGATGGATGAATTATGAGCACCCAACAAAACATGTTTTCAAGGCCTCCCCTAACCATAGGTCCACAACAGACATCCAGCTAACCTACTGTAGGCCACTGAGGGAATTAGACAGATATAATAATTCAGAAGGAGTCAGGTAATCAATGAAGCAAAGCATCGGGCAGTGATGGGAGATGTCGCTTCTGGTATTGATCGAGACCAGAAATTTGGTGAGCAGAATTGCTGTGCTTTATTTCTAATGCATATTAACCACTTAAGCCCAGGAAGATTTTACCCCTTCCTGACCAGGGCCTATTTTGCGATTCGGCACTGCGTGACTTTAACGGGCAATTGCGCGGTCATGCGACACTGTACCTAAACGAATTTGGTGTCCTTTTTTTCCCAAAAACAGAGCTTTCTTTTGATGGTATTTGATCACCTGTACGATTTTTTGATAATGCACTATAAACAAAAAAAGAGCGTCAATTTTGCAAAAATAACAAAAAAAAAAATGTAAAAATCAAAATTTTTTAACATTTTAGGCCAATTTGTTTTATGCTACATATTTTTGGTAAAAAAATATTTGCAAAAAGGGTATTTTGATTGGTTTGCACAAAAGTTATTGCGTTTACTAACTAAGGGAAAGATTTTTGTCATTTTTGTTGTTTTTTTTTTTAAACGCGTAATGCTGGCGATCTGCGATTTTTTTTGCGGGACTGCGACATTGCGGCGGACAGATCGGACCCTTGACTGACATTTTTGACAGTTTTGGGGTTACCAGTGACATTACTACAGTAATCAGTGCTATACATATGCACTGTTACTGTAAAAAGACACTGGCAGTGAAGGGGTTAACTTTTTTTAAGAGGGAGGGGTTGTGTGTGTCCCTAGGGGCGTGATTCTAACTGTGATTGGCTGTAGCTTGAGCTGTAAGAACAGTGATCAATGGTCCTACATAGAAGAACCGTATGATCACTGTTCATACACAGGGGAGAATGACAGACGGCTTGTTTACATTAGCCGCCTGCCTTTCTCCCGCTCTAACGGACGATCGCAAGACATCGGGCCCGCGCGGTCATGGACCCCCCCCCCTGCGCGGGAGCGCTCCTCCGGCGGCGCGCGCTCGCTCCCCAGAGCCTCACAGGCTAGTGACGTACCCATACGTCACTTTGCCTGTGAGGGGCTGACCGGCGCAGTATATGTACTTGCAGCCAGTGGCGTAGCGTGGGGGGTGCAGGGGGGGGCGGCCGCACCGGGCGCAACATTTGGGGGGGCGCATCGACAGTGTCACTCTGTCTGTCTGACTCTGACATACACAGTTCACACACTGTCTGCGGCTGCCTCCATCTTTAGGCTGGGAGATGTCCAGCGCAGCCGCCCTATGGCTGAAAATGGCGGGTCGGGTGGGGCTGGACTGTGCCTTACCTGTCCATTGGTGTAGGGTGGGGTGGCGTTGCAAGCTAAGCCCCACCTATACCGACTCTCCTCACTGCTCAGTCAGTTTAGCAGCGAGTGAGTCAGCAGCCTGGCGCTGTCACAGAGTGGGGTTTTTTTTAATCACCTGATTAGAGCCAGAGGCTCTAATAGACTTCAGCCAATCCGAGACCCGCTTCCTGATTGGCTGAAAGGCGAACGCATGCCATTGGCCGAGGAGGAGGCGGGAGGACTCTAGGAGACGCGTGGGAACTGAGGAGAAGCCGCCTCTGCAGGTAAGTCTCTCTGCATTGAAAGGGGGGCACGATGATCTCTCTGCATTGAAAGGGGGCACGCTGGTCATTCTGCATTGAAAGGGGGAACGCTGGTCATTCTGCATTGAAAATGGGGCAAGCTGGTTATTCTGCATTGAAAGGGGGCACGCTGGTCTCTCTGCAATGAAAGGGGGCACGCTGGTCTCTCTGCAATGAAAGGGGGCACGCTGGTCTCTCTTCATTGAAAGGGGGCACGCTGGTCATTCTGCATTGAAAGGGGGCACGCTGGTCATTCTGCATTGAAAGGGGGCATGCTGGTCTCTCTGCAATGAAAGGGGGCACGCTGGTCTCTCTTCATTGAAAGGGGGCACGCTGGTCTCTCTTCATTGAAAGGGGGCACGCTGGTCTCTCTTCATTGAAAGGGGGCACGCTGGTCATTCTGCATTGAAAGGGGGCACGCTGGTCTCTCTGCAATGAAAGGGGGCACGATGATCTCTCTGCATTGAAAGGGGGCACGCTGGTCATTCTGCATTGAAAGGGGGCACGCTGATCTCTCTGCATTGAAAGGGGGCATGCTGGTCACTCGGCATTGAAAGGGGGCACACTGGTCATTCTGCATTGAAAGGGGGCACACTGGTCATTCTGCATTGAAAGGGGGCACACTGGTCACTCTGCATTGAAAGGGGGCACGCTGGTCTCTCTGCAATGAAAGGGGGCACGCTGGTCATTCTGCATTGAACGGGGGCTCGCTGGTCTCTCTGCATGGAAAGGGGGCACGCTGGTCATTCTGCATTGAAAGGGGCACGCTGGTCATTCTGCATTGAAAGGGGTACGCTGGTCATTCTGCATTGAACGGGGGCTCGCTGGTCTCTCTGCCTTGAAAGGGGGCACGCTGGTTATTCTGCATTGAAAGGGGGCACGCTGGTCTCTCTGCAATGAAAGGGGGCATGCTGGTCATTCTGCATTGAAAGGGGGCACGCTGGTCTCTCTGCAATGAAAGGGGGCACGCTGGTCATTCTGCATTGAAAGGTGGCACGCTGGTCATTCTGCATTGAACGGGGGCTCGTTGGTCTCTCTGCATTGAAAGGGGGCACGCTGGTCATTCTCCATTGAAAGGGGGCATGCTGGTCTTGCTGCATTGAAAGGGGGCACGCTGATCATTCTGCATTGAAAGGGGGCACGCTGATCACTCTGCATTGAAAGGGGGCACGCTGGTCACTCTGCATTGAAAGGGGGCACGCTGGTCACTCTGCATTGAAAGGGGGCACGCTGGTCACTCTGCATTGAAAGGGGGCACGCTGGTCACTCTGCATTGAAAGGGGGCACGCTGGTCTCTCTTCATTGAAAGGGGGCACGCTGGTCATTCTGCATTGAAAGGGGGCACGCTGGTCTCTCTGCAATGAAAGGGGGCACGATGATCTCTCTGCATTGAAAGGGGGCACGCTGGTCATTCTGCATTGAAAGGGGGCACGCTGATCTCTCTGCATTGAAAGGGGGCACGCTGGTCACTCTGCATTGAAAGGGGGCACGCTGGTCATTCTGCATTGAAAGGGGGCACGCTGGTCTCTCTTCATTGAAAGGGGGCACGCTGGTCATTCTGCATTGAAAGGGGGCACGCTGGTCTCTCTGCAATGAAAGGGGGCACGCTGATCTCTCTGCATTGAAAGGGGGCATGCTGGTCATTCTGCATTGAAAGGGGGCACACTGGTCATTCTGCATTGAAAGGGGGCACGCTGGTCACTCTGCATTGAAAGGGGGCACGCTGGTCTCTCTGCAATGAAAGGGGGCACGCTGGTCATTCTGCATTGAACGGGGGCTCGCTGGTCTCTCTGCATGGAAAGGGGGCACGCTGGTCATTCTGCTTTGAAAGGGGCACGCTGGTCATTCTGCATTGAAAGGGGCACGCTGGTCATTCTGCATTGAACGGGGGCTCGCTGGTCTCTCTGCATTGAAAGGGGGCACGCTGGTCATTCTGCATTGAAAGGGGGCACGCTGGTCTCTCTGCAATGAAAGGGGGCACGCTGGTCATTCTGCATTGAAAGGGGGCACGCTGGTCTCTCTGCAATGAAAGGGGGCACGCTGGTCATTCTGCATTGAAAGGTGGCACGCTGGTCATTCTGCATTGAACGGGGGCTCGTTGGTCTCTCTGCATTGAAAGGGGGCACGCTGGTCATTCTCCATTGAAAGGGGGCATGCTGGTCTTGCTGCATTGAAAGGGGGCACGCTGATCATTCTGCATTGAAAGGGGGCACGCTGGTCACTCTGCATTGAAAGGGGGCACGCTGGTCACTCTGCATTGAAAGGGGGCACGCTGGTCACTCTGCATTGAAAGGGGGCACGCTGGTCACTCTGCATTGAAAGGGGGCACGCTGGTCACTCTGCATTGAAAGGGGGCACGCTGGTCACTCTGCATTGAAAGGGGGCACGCTGGTCACTCTGCATTGAATGGGGGCACGCTGGTCTCTCAGCATTGAATGGGGGCACGCTGGTCTCTGCATTGAAAGGGGGCACGCTGGTCTCTCTGCATTGAAAGGGGGCACTCTGGTCATTCTGCATTAAAAGGGGGCACGCTGGTCATTCTGCATTAAAAGGGGGCACGGCACGCTGGTCTCTTTGCGTTGAAAGAGGGTACGTTGGTCATTCTGCATTGAAAGGGGGCACGGCACGCTGGTCACTCTGCATTGAAAGGGGGCACGCTGGTCATTCTGCATTGAAAGGGGGCACGCTGGTCATTCTGCATTAAAAGGGGGCACGGCACGCTGGTCTCTCTGCGTTGAAAGAGGGTACGTTGGTCATTCTGCATTGAAAGGGGGCACGGCACGCTGGTCACTCTGCATTGAAAGGGGCACGCTGGTCATTCAAACTTGTATTTAGATGCATTTTACTTTAATTACATCAGTATTTTCATAACAAACAGTACATGTGCTTAGGGGGTAAGGGTTTCTTTAACTAATCTAGTGGAAGAGACTCAAATGCTAAAATCCCGTGGGTTAGGGGGCGCAAATTACTTGCCTTGCCCCGGGTGCTGACAACCCACGCTACGCCACTGCTTGCAGCGGTCGGCAAGCGGTTAACACTGCCTAAGTGATTCTTTTTTTTATATGTGAGTGCAATTTTAAAGAATAATCAAATGGAGTTTTAATTTTAAAGGGCAAATAAACTTCTATCTTTAAGTTTTACCTAAAGGTAACGCACATGAAACAAACAAAGATAAAATTCCCAGTTCAATTTGCCAACCAGTCTGCTTACCAACCAAATTGGCCTGTCTAACAGTTTGCGTCAATACAGGGGTTTAGTTAGCACACATTTGCAAACGCATGTGAAAGCTGCAGGGCCACGTCAAGGCTCCCTGTTACCTGCAGTCCTAACTCTAATGAATTTTAAAGAGTCTCCACAGTGGGAGCACATGCAAGCTAATGGATAGATAGGGGGCAGGTGAGCCTGGAGGTGGCCCATCCCTCCTGTAAGGTAATTGGGGGCATAATGGAAGCCCAGCTGATAGTATTACAGCAAAGGCACCCAGTATGTCCACTCACCAGTACACATATACAACAAAGAAAATGGCCTCTGCCCCCACCTATAACTGGCCTTCATAGCAAAGAACACATGGAAGGGCAACGCACATGAAACAAACAAAGATAAAATTCCCAGTTCAATTTGCCAACCAGTCTGCTTACCAACCAAATTGGCCTGTCTAACAGTTTGCGTCAATACAGGGGTTTAGTTAGCACACATTTGCAAACGCATGTGAAAGCTGCAGGGCCACGTCAAGGCTCCCTGTTACCTGCAGTCCTAACTCTAATGAATTTTAAAGAGTCTCCACAGTGGGAGCACATGCAAGCTAATGGATAGATAGGGGGCAGGTGAGCCTGGAGGTGGCCCATCCCTCCTGTAAGGTAATTGGGGGCATAATGGAAGCCCAGCTGATAGTATTACAGCAAAGGCACCCAGTATGTCCACTCACCAGTACACATATACAACAAAGAAAATGGCCTCTGCCCCCACCTATAACTGGCCTTCATAGCAAAGAACACATGGAAGGGCAACGCACATGAAACAAACAAAGATAAAATTCCCAGTTCAATTTGCCAACCAGTCTGCTTACCAACCAAATTGGCCTGTCTAACAGTTTGCGTCAATACAGGGGTTTAGTTAGCACACATTTGCAAACGCATATGAAAGCTGCAGGGCCACGTCAAGGCTCCCTGTTACCTGCAGTCCTAACTCTAATGAATTTTAAAGAGTCTCCACAGTGGGAGCACATGCAAGCTAATGGATAGATAGGGGGCAGGTGAGCCTGGAGGTGGCCCATCCCTCCTGTAAGGTAATTGGGGGCATAATGGAAGCCCAGCTGATAGTATTACAGCAAAGGCACCCAGTATGTCCACTCACCAGTACACATATACAACAAAGAAAATGGCCTCTGCCCCCACCTATAACTGGCCTTCATAGCAAAGAACACATGGAAGGGCAACGCACATGAAACAAACAAAGATAAAATTCCCAGTTCAATTTGCCAACCAGTCTGCTTACCAACCAAATTGGCCTGTCTAACAGTTTGCGTCAATACAGGGGTTTAGTTAGCACACATTTGCAAACGCATGTGAAAGCTGCAGGGCCACGTCAAGGCTCCCTGTTACCTGCAGTCCTAACTCTAATGAATTTTAAAGAGTCTCCACAGTGGGAGCACATGCAAGCTAATGGATAGATAGGGGGCAGGTGAGCCTGGAGGTGGCCCATCCCTCCTATAAGGTAATTGGGGGCATAATGGAAGCCCAGTTGATAGTATTACAGCAAAGGCACCCAGTATGTCCACTCACCAGTACACATATACAACAAAGAAAATGGCCTCTGCCCCCACCTATAACTGGCCTTCATAGCAAAGAACACATGGAAGGGCAACGCACATGAAACAAACAAAGATAAAATTCCCAGTTCAATTTGCCAACCAGTCTGCTTACCAACCAAATTGGCCTGTCCAACAGTTTGCGTCAATACAGGGGTTTAGTTAGCACACATTTGCAAACGCATGTGAAAGCTGCAGGGCCACGTCAAGGCTCCCTGTTACCTGCAGTCCTAACTCTAATGAATTTTAAAGAGTCTCCACAGTGGGAGCACATGCAAGCTAATGGATAGATAGGGGGCAGGTGAGCCTGGAGGTGGCCCATCCCTCCTGTAAGGTAATTGGGGGCATAATGGAAGCCCAGCAGCTTTCACATGCGTTTGCAAATGTGTGCTAACTAAACCCCTGTATTGACGCAAACTGTTAGACAGGCCAATTTGGTTGGTAAGCAGACTGGTTGGCAAATTGAACTGGGAATTTTATCTTTGTTTGTTTCATGTGCGTTGCCCTTCCATGTGTTCTTTGCTATGAAGGCCAGTTATAGGTGGGGGCAGAGGCCATTTTCTTTGTTGTATATGTGTACTGGTGAGTGGACATACTGGATGCCTTTGCTGTAATACTATCAGCTGGGCTTCCATTATGCCCCCAATTACCTTACAGGAGGGATGGGCCACCTCCAGGCTCACCTGCCCCCTGTCTATCCATTAGCTTGCATGTGCTCCCACTGTGGAGACTCTTTAAAATTCATTAGAGTTAGGACTGCAGGTAACAGGGAGCCTTGACGTGGCCCTGCAGCTTTCACATGCGTTTGCAAATGTGTGCTAACTAAACCCCTGTATTGACGCAAACTGTTAGACAGGCCAATTTGGTTGGTAAGCAGACTGGTTGGCAAATTGAACTGGGAATTTTATCTTTGTTTGTTTCATGTGCGTTGCCCTTCCATGTGTTCTTTGCTATGAAGGCCAGTTATAGGTGGGGGCAGAGGCCATTTTCTTTGTTGTTTACCTAAAGGTAAGCCTATAATAAGGCTTACCTATAGGTAGTGTAAATATCTCCTAAACATGCACCATTTAGGAGACATTTACTGTACATGCAGCCAGGGAAATCACTGGTGCATGTGCGCTGAAGGAATGGCCGTCTGTGCGGTTTCTTCAGAGCCCTGTGCCGTGACCGGTGGCTCCCGCTCGCATGTGCGGGAGTGACGTCATCGCGGCTCCAGCCAGTCACAGAGCCGGAGTCCGTGAACCCCAAAGGAAGAGCGGGTGAAGATGGACGCCGTCTCAAGTGATGACATCGCATCGTTTGAATGCTTCATTATGAGGTAAGTTTCACATAATGTGCAGCTGTTTACAACAGCTTTAGACGGGTATATTACTGGCGGTTCTTTACCTTCATTCAAGCACCATTTGCAGTTATTGAGATTGTGGTCGTTCTCCTATAGGGGCCTGCACATGTGTTGATCTGGGTCCAGGAGCTTACATATATGGGGAGATTACATTTATCTTATGATAGAGAATTAAGCGCATGAGAACTAAATGTTATCAAGAGTCAACCATAGAGGTGAGCGTGCCATTTACACAGAGGTGGAGCTCTGACAAATTTTGAGAGTGGAGTGTGGTACAAAACTGGTATTGGCCAGGGGGCCATCAAATATGGAAGAGCACACCGACTATTGGATTGTATGAACTGATACACATATTGATTCACTGAGGTATGGTAGTGAATGCACAGGAACAACAACAGTATTTAAAATTACTACTCATGCCAGAGTAGACGCTGTATAGATTTATATACAGTATCTCACAAAAGTGAGTACACCCCTCACATTTTTGTAAATATGTTATTATTATATCTTTTCATGTGACAACACTGAAAAAATTACACTTTGCTACAATGTAAAGTAGTGAAAGTACAGCTTATATACCAGTGTAAATTTGCTGTCCCCTCAAAATAACTCAACACACAGCCATTAATGTCTAAGCTGCTGGCAACAAAAGTGAGTACACCCCTAAGTTAAAATGTCCAAGGTGCCAATATTTTGTGTGGCCACCATTATTTTTCAGCACTGCCTTAACCCTCTTGGGCATGAAATTCACAAGAGCTTCACAGGTTGCCACTGGAGTCCTCTTCCCTTCCTCCATGAGCTGGTGGATGTTAGAGAACTTACGCTCCTCCACGTTCCGTTTGAGGATGCTCCACAGATGCTCAATAGGGTTTAGGTCTGGAGACATGCCTGGCCAGTCCATCTCCTTTACCGTCAGCTTCTTTACCAAGGCAGTGGTTGTCTTGGAGGTGTGTTTGGAGTCGTTATAATGTTGAAATAATGCCCTGCGGCCCTGTCTCCGAAGGGAGGGGATCATGCTCTGCTTCATTATGTCACAGTACATGTTGGCATTCATGGTTCCCTCAATGAACTGTAGCTCCGCAGTGCCGTCAGCCTTCATCCAGCCCCAGACAATGACGCTTCCACCACCATGTTTGACTGCAGGCAAGACACACTTGTCTTTGTACTCCTCACCTGGTTGCCGTCACACACTCTTGACACCATCTGAACCAAATAAGTTTATCTTGGTCTCATCATACCACAGGACATGGTTCCAGAATTCCATGTCCTTAGTCTTATTGTCTTCAGCAAACTTTTAGAAGAGGCTTCCTTCTGGGATGACAGCCATACTGACCAATTTTATGCAGGGTGCGGTGTATGGTCTGAGCACTGACAGGCTGACCCCCACCCCTTTAACCTCTGCAGCAATGCTGGCAGCACTCATAGGTCTATTTCCCAAAGACAACCTCTGGATATGACTCTGAACACATGCCCTAAACTTTTTTGGTCGACCATGACGAGGTCTGTTCTGAGTGGAACCTGTCCTGTTAAACCGCTGTATGGTCTTGGCCACCTTGCTGCAGCTTAGTTTCAGGGTCCTGGCAATCTTAGAGCCTAGGCCATCTTTATGTATCGCAAAAATTCTGTTTTACAGATCCTCAGAGAGTTCTTTGCCATGAGTTGCCATGTTGAACTTCCAGTGACCAGTATGAGAGAGTGAGAGAGATAACACCAAATTTAACACACCTGCTCCCCATTCACACTTGGGACCTTGTAACACTAACGAGTCACATGACACCAGGGAGGGAAAATGGCTTCTTGGGCCGAATTTGGAAATTTTCACTTAGGGGTGTACTCACTTTTGCTGCTAGCGTTTTAGACATTAATGGCTGTGTGTTGAGTTATTTTGAGGGGACAGCAAATTTACACTGTTATACAGGCTGTACACTCACTACTTTACATTGTAGCAAAGTGTAATTTCTTCAGTGTTGTCACATGAAAAGATATACTGAAATATTTACAAAAATGTGAGGGGTGCACTCACTTTTGTGAGATACTGTATCTATGCATAAATTATGAGATCATTTACAGCCCTGGGATTGTGGATTCATTCACCTAAAATGTATAGAGTTGTGTGTGGCCATGTCTAATGATAACTTTAACAAAAAATCTGGTACCTACATCCCGATCAGAAATACATAGAAAAATTGGTGTGTGGTCCGTGATCTGCCCCACTCCCTGCAGTCCCAAGAGGGGATGTCGAGTAAGGTAGGCAGCTACAGGGACCACTGGGGGACTACTGGGACTTTTTTTTCTAGACCCTGTCACATCTAAAAGGATGTCCCACTGAGTGATTTTCCTCACCACCTACCCCCCCCCCCCCCCAACATGGATCCTCGGCCCTGTCACATCTAAAGGAGTTCCAGGGATGTGTCGCTCCTAGACTGTCATAACTAAAGGAGTCCTGGGGGTGTGCTCCTCCTAGGCTCTGTCACATCTAAAGGAGCCCCGGAGATGCGTCCCTAAAAATTGCACAAGCGACAACTCAATGACTCCCACATCGCATGCGGGATCTCTGGCTGCAGCGCCATACAACGGGAGGAAAAGAAGCGGCTGTTTCAAAAGGCATCAGGGACAAATCCGGGAAGTCTGAACCGGTATGGAGGAAGTAAGTAGCCCCAGTAATCACAGAAGTGAGATATCAATTCTTCTATTGAACACTTTCCTCTGGTTGGCCATTACCAAATAATCCTTCACTGCTATTCTCCACATATACTTTATTGTATTTATTCTTGGGGCAATCTATGGCAGCCTGTGTGCCATCTAGTGGCCAAATAGAGGTGGTGAAAAAGTTTACAGCCAATGTACTATTGTTGCACCCTAATAGTAGAAATTAGTGCTTAGTCTATTAGCCACTTAAAGCGGAGTTCCAGTCTTTTTTGTGT
The DNA here is from genome assembly GCF_965119305.1 of Pelophylax lessonae. NCBI lineage: Eukaryota > Metazoa > Chordata > Amphibia > Anura > Ranidae > Pelophylax > Pelophylax lessonae. The sequence continues at coordinate 70,286,776 of NC_138777.1, forward strand.
TTATAAAAGTCAGCAGCTACAAGAAGTGTATCTCACCTGTCCCAGGATCCAGCCATGTGGTCACCCAAACCACCGCTTGTTTCCCTCTCCCCATCCCAGCGCTGGCATTGCATATGTGGACACCCGGCTGAGACAGCTTGGAAGTTGGTACCTGTCAAAACTAGGTACCCGCTCCCCCCAAAAAAAAGTTACATGCCAAATGTGGCATAGGAGGTGGAGAGGCATGCTTAGAGCGGAACTTCCTCTTTTGGGTGGAGCTCTGCTTTAAAGACCAGGCCTTTTTCTGACATTTGTTGTTTAGAAGTAAAAATCATTTTTTTGTGCTAGAAAATAGAATATAAAATATGTTTTTGCTAAAAAAAAAACAGACCCTAGAGAATAAAATGGTGCTCATTGCAATTTTTTATGTCGGACTGTATTTGTCACACCGTTTTTCAAACGCAATTTAAAAAAAAAATAAAAAAATAGTTCCACCCAAATTTTTGTTTTTTAGATAAGAATACCCCTAGAACAGTCAGGGCTAGTGCATTTGATAGCCTCTGATCTGTCCCCTGTTTAGCTTACCTGCTAAATTAAATACTTACCTTGTAAATTTCTTGTCCAGCACTGCCATCTGCGGTGTGGGCAGCTGAAGCCGCAGTGTCCCTCTTCCTGGATGTCGGAGTCCCAGAATGCCAAGCCTCGTCACTTCCGGGGCAAGCGCATCATCCCACGGCTGGTTCTGCGCATACCCAGAAGCTGTTCTCATTCATTCAGCAGGGAATGACGCGCCTGGACCGGAAGTGACGAGGGACACAGGTGCAGGCGCATTGACACCTGGGATTGATGACACTTATCTCCCAGGAGTCAATGCAAAGAAGGAAGTGACGTCGGCGGCCCTAGAAGGAGGAAGTGGCAGGAAGGTAAGTTAATTTTCATTAGAAATAAAAGGTAAGTGAAACAAAAAAAAAAAATTATTATCCAATTCTTTTTCAGGATGTTTTAATGTAACTGATGCTGTAAATTTAAAAATGAGGGTGGAACTCCGCTTTAATTAGTTAAAGACAAATACTACAATTACCCCAATTTTTTGTATATATTGGGAAAGATGAAGTTACCATGAGTAAATTGATACCCAACATGTCATGCTTTAAAATTGCGCACGCTCGTGGAATGGCGCCAAACTACATAGGTGACTCTTTAAAAATATTTTTACAGGTTACCTGTTTAAAGTTACAGAGGAGGTCTTGCCCTAGAATTCTCACTCTCGCTTTAACGATCGCAGCGATACCTCACATGAAATACTCAGAGCAGCCCGCCTGGCACCAACAACCATGCCACATTCAAAGTCATTTAAATGCCCTTTATTCCCCATTCTGATGCTTGGTTTAAATTTCAGCAAGTTGTCTTCACCACGTCTAGATGTCTAAATGCATTAAGTTGCTGCAATGTGTTTGGCTGATTAGCAATTATTGTTACCAAGCAATTGAACAGGTGCACCTAATAAAGTGGCCGGTGAGTGTATATCTAACCTTCTAGGAATGTTGGTGTATATAACACGCGCTGGGCCCCAGTATATGAAGGATCAAATGGCGTATGTTCTATTCCCCGTTTTAAGATATATAATCAGAATTCATCCCCAAAGCATTACATGCTGTCAATGAAGAAACCAGGTGATCCTTCCAAAGATCCATTCACTTTCACATGACAGCCTCCCTCAACATTACAGCCATTACAGTGCCCCTTCACAGTGCAGTCCCCTTTACATCACAGTGCCCCTTTACATTAATGTAACTGGGACTACTCTGTAAAGGGGGCACTGTAATGTAAAGTGGGGGCTGTGATGTAAAGGGGGCACTGTAATGTAAAGTGGGGCTGTGATGTAAAGGGGGCACTATAATGTAAAGGGGGGCTGTGATGTAAAGGGAACTGCACTGTAAAGGGGACACTGTAATGATTATAGTCTATCGCAGTCACTACTCCTGTTGTGCAGCCCGGTCATCAAGAGGCTGTGAACCATCACAGGTCCATGGCCCGGGGTTGGGGCCCCTGCACTATAGGATCAAGACAGAACCGCAGTGCCATTTACAGAGAACTTCTAGAACGGGGGCTTCAACCATGTATCATGTTCTATACACACATGAGCATAGCCAGTCCCGCCTCAGGCATATGAACTAGAAATCCCATCAAAGGGAATAGTGGTATCCTCAAAGTCTGTGCGTACTTCAAACCAGGGGAGCCCAGGAATGGCGGCAGGAGGGAAAGAGATGTTCAGGTGGCTGTAGAGTCACTCAGATCATTTTTACATCATAGAGCATTGGCGGCACCATAAAATTATACCAGGATCATGGCTGCAGCCCGAGGACATGCAGGTATATCCTAGGGTCTGGAAATGGTTAAAGCCCCCTAAAGTCTAATCTGAATGGACACACAGAGCAGCGGCTCGGGTGTCCCCATAGCAAGCTGCTTACTGTGGGGGCACTCGGCAGGAGGGAGGGAGAGGCCAGGGGAGCCTAAGAGGGACCCAAGAAAAAGGAGGATCTGGGCTGCTCTGTGCAAAACCAACTACACAGAGCAGGTAAGTATAACATGTTATTGGTATTTTTAAATGAAAAAACTGAGTCTTTAGTATCACTTTAAATAGTTTTATTTTGGTAATAAGACAAATAAATCCACTGACAAGAGTTATAAAGCTATAGATTTTTATTATTTCCTGAAATGAAAAAACCAACAAGATCCTATAATAAAAATCACAAAGCAGTGTTATTTCCGCACATTTTTCTGTTTCCGCACTTAAGAAAGTTGCATATCCTCATTCTTCCAGCAGTGGCAGTGAGCAGTCCTTCCATTATACAGAAGGGGTGTCACATGAGCACCGTCCGGTGCTGAAATACTAAAGAAGGGCTTATTCACATCATGTCCATTGAGCTGCATTTTGCTGCCACACCTCCACACATGTATAGTATGAGCAGAGCCGGTACAGGGGGGGGGGGGTTGAAGGGACAGGGTGCCCTGAGCGGTAACATCAGCGGGGACTCCGATGCACAGGGCAGGCGACTCCAATTGCCGCCTGACACCCGCGATCGCTCCCCACTGAGAGAGAACAACGGTCAGCTATTGTAAACACAGCTGACCGTTCTTCTCCCTGGAATGATCACAGAGCGCCTCTGATCCTTCTATATAGGATCACAGGTCTCTGTGATAATTTCACGCCCCCATACAGTTAGAAACACACCCCTTGATCACCCACAGTGTTAACCCCTTCCCTGCCAGTGTCATTAGTACAGTGACAGTGCATATTTATAGCACTGATTACTGTAGTAATGTCACTGGTCCCCCCAAAAGTGTCAAAAATGTCAGTCAGGTGTCCAATCTGTCCGCTGCAATGTCGCAGTCCCGCAAAAAATGACAGATCGCCGCCATTACTAGTGAAAAAAAAAAAAAGAAAAAAACAATAAAAATTACATAAATCTTTCCCATAGTTAGTAGACGCGATAACTTTTGCGCAAACCAACCAAAAATATGTAGCAGAAAACAAATTAGCCTAAGATGTTAAAAAATTTAGATTTTTAAATGTTTTCTATTGAATTTGTATTGTTTTAAGTATTTTCTTGTTTTGAAACGACATTGACTCTTATATTACACCCGGGACGGGGATGGGATTGGGGATGGGGGGGCGCAGTTTGCCATCTTCGCCCTGGGCACCAAATGACCTTGTCCCAGCCATGAGTATGAGTAGGACCCATAGGAAACAATTGTTTTCTATGTGCCCTGTTCACACCATGCATGTGTGTTGTTGCTTACTTTATGTGAAATCCCCGGTGTTCCTGCCAGTCCCTCTGTTTTCCTATTATAAACTGTCCACACCAAGCAGAAAAGCACAGCGTGGTTAGTTCCCTAGCTGTGCTGAGAACTCAGTGTACTGTTGTCCTGACACGCCCCCATCTGCATAGCCATTCACTTGGAAGCCCAGTGTGCTGCTGCTTCTCCTCCCCCAGCTCATATGAAGCTGAGAACAGAGAGAATGTGATCACTTATAAAAAAGGGGAAAAGGTATTTATAATGTTTTTATATCTACACAAAAATGTTTTGCCTTTCTTTTTTATTTTCAACTGAATGGGTTGTCTTACTAGGTGATCGTTTACAATCACTTTAACTCAAAAAAAGTCCCTTCTGTTGGTCTCAGCCTCCTATTCTCCAAATTCCTTTTGTTTTCCCTGTGATGTCACTTCCTGTTAGATGGTGGCTACGTTCATTCTCCATGGTCCTCACAGTAAGTAAGAGCATTGCCTGTGCAATGATAATCAAAATGCAGTGTACAACACCACCGGTGCAAAATGATGAAGTGATACAATAGATAAAAAATTATCCACAAAAAGAATCCACAAACAAACCCAAATACTGTATAAAACACCAACTGTGCACTGTGATGAAGTGATGCAATAAATATAAATAGTCCACAAATTAAATTAATTAAAAAATAAAACAAGTGAGTCCACATAAGGTGATGATATTCCTAATCTGGAAATGCAGTGGTAAAGAAAGGGCTCTTTGTAGTGCAGTGTCCTCAAAGTGTGCAGTGAAATGGCTCCTTACCAGAATTAACCAGTAAATCGCATAAAGATGGATCCAATTACCACGACCCAAGCTATGGTGTAACCACGGCCCACACTAGGACACCTCGTGCAGATGGATAAAATGGTCTCTTACCAGATGGAAAGGAAAAGTCAGCCAATTAAAACTCTATCCAGAGTATGGATGGCCACAGACCAGCAGGGATGGATTATAAGGCTGAAAGACTGTTTCCCCCGTGCACGGTATCCCGGAGTTCTATCACCATGTAGGGCTGTAAACCTTCCTCCATGCAAGGCAAAGACTCATACAAAAAAGGAGGAAGACCAATCGTGTATTATGTACATATAGTAGAACACTTACATAAGCCCAATGATCAATTTCTTCCGATAATGGTATTCGTGGCCGCCTGCAGTGCGGACCGCAAAGATGTGACATTGGGGCCTCTCCTAGCCGACGTGTTTCCCCTTGAGAAAATCTTAATTCGTTTTTTTTTTTTTTTTTTTGTACAAAAAGTTGTCACTAAATGATATATTGCTCACATGCCATTAGTATATGTGAAATGACACCCCAAAATACATTTTGCTGCTTCTCCTTAGTATGGGGGTACCCCATGTGTGAGACTTTTTGGCAGTCTAGCCGCGTAAAGGACCCCGAAAACCAATCACCGCCTTCAGACTTTCCAAGGGCGTAAATTGTTGATTCCACAAACTGTGATTCTATCACAGTTTTGGAGGCCATGAAATGCCAAGACAGCACAAACCCTCCCCCCCCCCCGCAAATTACGCCTTTTCGGAAAGTACACACCCCAAGCTATTTGCTGAGAGACATGTTGAGTGTTTTGCAGATATCGCTTTTTGTCACAAAATTTTGAGAATTGAAAAAAGAGAAAAAAAAATGCATTTTCTTTTTCTTCATTTTCCAAAATAAATGAGAGCTGCAAAATACTCCCCATGCATCTTAGCAAATACCTCAGGGTGTCTACTTTTCGAAAATGGGTCATTTGGGGGGGGGGGGGGTTTGTGCTATCTTGGAATTTCATGGCCTCTAAAACTGTGATCGGTAGTGAGGAGTGAAATCAACAATTTGTGGTCTTAGAAAGCCTGAACGTGGTGATTGGTTTTCGGGGTTCTGTACGTGGCTAGACTGCCAAAAAGTCTCACACATGTGGTATCTCTGTACTCGGAAGAAGCAGTAGAATGCATTTTGGTATTTCATTTCAAATATATTCATGGCATGTGTGAGCAATATATCATTTCATGGCAACTTTGTGTAAAAAAAAAATAAAAAAAATAATAATAATTTCCCCGAAACTTGTGGCAAAATATAAAATATTCCATGGACTCACCATGCCTCTCAGAAAATAGGTTGGAATGTTTACTTTGCATAATGGGGTCATTGGGGGGGGGGGGGGGGTTGTGCTATCTTGAAATTTCAGAGCCCCTGAAACTGTGATAGGTAGTGAGGAAGTAAAATAAGCAATTTACGCCATTAGAAAACCTGAAGGTGGTGATTGGTTTTTGGGGTTCCATACACAGCTAGGCTCCCAAAAAGTCTCACACTTGTGGTATTCCTGTACTCAGTAGAAGAAGCAGAATGTATTTTGGGGTGTCATTTCACATATATTGTCATTTTACCGAAACTTACCGGGCAAAATATAAAATACTCCATGGACTCAACATGCTTCTCAGGAAATACCTTTGGGTGTCTACTTTCCAAAAAGGGGTCATTTGGGGGATGTTTGAACTGTCCTGGCATTTTATGCTCAACCTTAGCCACACATCACCCACTCTTCTAACCACTTGAAGACCAATCCTTTTCTATGACTTTTTGTTTACATAAAAAATATTTTTTTTAGGGCTGCAACTAGCGACTATTTTCATAATCGATTAGTTGGCCGATTATTGTTTCAATTAATCGTATAAAATCATAAAAAAAAACTCAATATGCCATTTTTTCCCCCCGGCAACACCAATGATGGTGCACTATTCCTCCCGGCAACACCAATGATGGGGCACTGTTCCCCCCGACAACACCAATGAAGGGGCACTATTTTTCCCATTGATACCAATGACGGGGCACCATTCCTCCCGGTGACACCAATGACAGGGCACCATTCCTCCCGGGAACACCAATGACGGGGCACCATTCCTCCCGGGAACACCAATGACGGGGCACCATTCCTCCCGGGAACACCAATGATGGGGCACCATTCCTCCCGGGAACACCAATGACGGGGGGCACCGTTCCTCCGGAGAACACCAATGAGGGCACTATTTTTCACTTCTGTTATTCCAAATGCTGACATTTCTTTTTTTTTTTGCTGACTCTTGCAAACACATTTTAGCTATCAACCTGTACAGCCACCCTAATCCCCATATCCATAGGCTTTGGAATGATCCTTGAGCAAGTTTGGGAATAAAACCATTAAAAAGTAACCATTGCAGGGCACATAATGCTCACAGTACATTGATACCTTAGGCCCCTTTAACACTTGCAGCTCCGTCAGCGGACTCCCTTTTTCTCAGTGGGGGATCGATCCCCCGCTGAGCAGATGGATGGCAGCTCTGTCTCCGAGACGGAGCTATCAGGTTTCCGCTGTTCTCTATGGGGGAATCGGCTGAGAACGGACCGCCTGTCCATTCTCACCCGATCCCATCCGATCTGCCAGACAGATGGGAAATAGGGTTTCCATCCGTCCGGATTTGATGGAGAGGATCGGATCGGATGTCAGTGGACATGTCTCCGCTGACATCCGATGCCCAATAGAGATGCATGGGGGCATCCGTTCAGATCCACCTGAAAAACTGACAGGCGGATCTGAACGGTCTGCAAGTGTGAAAGGGGCCTTAACTGCTTTTTTTTTTTTTTAAATTATGCTGCTATATACTGTATAATATAACAATAAATCCTAATGGCAGCTTACAAAAAGTGCCTTTCACTAACCACAAACCAAAATTAAACAAAGAATCAATGCAGAGCCAAAAGCCTAATAAATATGTGCTTATCCGGATAAAATAGTTAATATTCCTTATAAGGTGCAATATTATAGTAGAAAAATAAGTGAATGAAAACGTCAGCCAGAGATATGCAAAGGATGTGAAAAATTATAATAGTGCAATTTCACTAATAAAATGAGGCTTCACTCCATAATAGGGAGCATAGAAAGACCCACTATATGTGCTAGAAGGACATTTTTAGTCACTTATAATAATTTTTCTATTATAATATTCCTTATAAGGTGCAATATTATAATATAAAAGAAGTGAATAAAAATGTCCTTATAATTTATTACTTTGAACCCCCAAACATTATATATTTTTTTCATAGCAGAGACCCTACAGAACCAAATGGTGGATGTTGCGATTTTTTTTGTCACACTGTATTTGCGCACAGATTTTCCAAACGCAATTTTTGCAAAAAAAAAAAAAAAAACTTTTTTTTTTAATTTAATGCACAAATACACAATATATTTCCTAATTGTTTGGTAAAATGTAAAAGATGATCTTACGCCAAGTACATAGATACCAAACATGACATGCTTTAAAATTACGCACGCCCGTGCAGCGGCAACAAACTACGTACATTTTTAAAAGCCTTTGTACGTCTAAAGTGGTAACCTTTAAGACTTTTAGAGGAGGTCTACTGCAAGAATTACTGCCCTTGACCTGGCGTTCGCGGCGATACCTCACATGCTGCAATTGCTGTTTACATATGACACTACACCGACGCTTACGTGCGCCTTTTCGCGCAAGCACGGGGGGAACAAGGATGCTTGAATTTTTTTTTTATTATTTACTTTGCTTTTTTATGTAATTTTGACACCTTCCCTTTCATTTTTTTTTTTTTTTTCAATTTTATTATTATCACAGTGAATTTAAATATCACCTATGACAGCAATCTGTAGTAACAGGTACTTTGAAATCTAAGAAGGTAGCCCTTGGATGTTGGGCGGCTAACATTCTTAGTTGGCTCTTTAGATTGTCTGTATTGACGCCTTCAATAAATTGTTCTTTCAGGGTATTGTCCTAATTCTCTGCCTCTGCACTCTCGGGTTACCCGGTGGAACAGGAGAGCCCGAGAAAAACCGCAAAAGGCGGTAGAAGGGGGGGGGGGGTGTCCTCTCCTACTGCTTGTATCCGCTAGGATTGCTTTTACATGTAAGCCGACCGCTGGCTGTAAAAAACGATACCAAGATGATGCCTAAATCTGCAGGCATCATCCTGGTATAACCACTCAAAGTCCAGTGACGTACCAGTACATTGCTGGTCCTTGTTCGGCATATATTGTAGATATATATTGTAATTCGGCATATATTGTAAAAAAACAATACCAAGATGATGCCTAAATCTGCAGGCATCACCCTGGTATAACCACTCAAAGTCCAGTGACGTACCAGTACATTGCTGGTCCTTGTTCGGCATATATTGTAGATATATATTGTATTCGGCATATATTGTAAAATATATATATATTTTTTTTCATGCAGCCTGTGGGCTGAACGAAAAAAGAGAACCTAACAGATTCCTCCATCCACATCGATCGATGTGGATGAAGAAATCTCCGCCAGAAAATAAGTGGTATACCCATCATTAGACCGCCCAACATCCACCCACTTCTAATGATGGGCATACATGATGAAAGCCATGTATTGCCTATTTTTTTGTGAAATCACCTCCTACAGCGCTGCCATAGTAGATTTCTATATATGCTGAGCGCACACGCTGTTGCTGTCAGAATATATAAATCAGTGTGGCAGCTGATGGGCGTACCTGCAAGGCAAACAATAATTAACAATAAAACAGTAAAAATAAAACATTACATTATAATAGCATGGAATATTGGTATCTGAAAAGTAACAAATGGTTAACAATGAAAAACCAGTAACAATAAAGTACAGTACAAGTAGAAGAGTAGAAGTAGAAGAGCAGAGTAAGAACAGAAAATTAACTCAATAAAACCACAACTATTTTTGTCTTTTTTATTTTATTTTTTGTCATTTTTTTTGTAACTTTTTTTTTTTTTTTTACACTTTTTTTTCTGTAACTTTAAAACTTTCCAGGTTAGGAGGGTCTCTCAAAATGCGATCGCCATTGAACATCTTTCGAGACCCTGTGTAAGTGTGCCCTAGACGGTACCATGCTGTACCCTATGCTAACACTCCACTAATATGTGGTAGCGATGGAAACATTCCCCCGATGCAGAGACCAGGTTGGCCAGGACAGGAGGGACAATAAATTTACAGGTACGTAGTGTGGCTAACAGGTAAAAAAGAACCTGTTTGTCGAGGACTGTTTGAATCGCTACGAAAAAATTAAACTGCTAGTGCTAGCAGAGATCAGGCCTGACTCTGCTAACGCTGCGGTTTTGTGTTTCGGAAGTGACAGTAATCTATTGATTACTGCACTTGCTTGGGTGGGGTGGGCTGGGCGGAGGGGCTAAACACAGATGCTGGCAGGTGTCGTGGCCGATCCTGCTAACGCTGCGTTTTGGGAACCCTAAACTATTGGGGACCCTAGTACAGTTCTGATCAGATCAAAGATATTGGGCCATTCAGACACTGTACTAGTAATGGAGGTGTGTGTATGTGTGTGTCACTGGCAATCAAAGGGTTAAATTATATTTCTAAATATGGGGCGGGGATCTGACGCTGTCCTAGATTGACGCTAACTAGCGTTAACGCTAACTAATGTCCCCTGTGACACTAATATAGTGATCGGAAAAAAGATCGGTACACTATGAAAGTGACACTGTGACAGGGTATGAAGAGGTTAACTGGGGCTGATCAGGGGGTTAAATCTTTATTGGGGGGGGATGGCGGGTACCCTAAACCTATTTGGGACAGAAACTAACGGTCGCTAAACCTAAATGAAGTCACAAGGCACACTATTACAGTAATCAGCAAAAGTATATAGTGTGCACTATGACAGGGCGTGGAAGAGTTAACTGGGGGTGATAAGGGGGTTAAATGTGCCTAACTGAGGTGGTGTATGTGTAGTGATTGGTATACTCACGGTTAGATGCTCTCTCCTCTCAAGCTGGAACCGAAAAGATCTCCAAGAGGGGAGAGAGCAGCATTTCCTGTGCCTGTGTTTACAAAACACAGGCACAGGATGGTCTGTCATTGGTCAGAACCGATTGCTAGGACCAGGCCAAAAAACATTGACTTGATGACTGATCGGTTCTGTACCGAATCAGACCATCGCGGAAACGGAGGGTGCGCTCACGCGTGCCCCCAAGCCATGCTCGCGACCGTCGTAGCCCTACTGTCTGCCGCAGTATATCTGCGGCGGGCGGCCCGGAACCGGTTAAAATATATATATTTAACTCAGGTATGTGTTCTTTATTATTATTATTAAGGATTTCTATAGCGCCAGCAATTTACGCAGGACTTTACAATATTAGAGGGAGACAGTGTTCTTTACCTATTAAAATACTTTTTACTGATCTCCGACTCCTCCACATATCTATTTATTTTATCTTTTTTCTGATCTAACTTCCTGAAATGGGTTTTGGGTTTTGGGCTGCGAGCTGTGGGTTTGGGTAGTGGTCTGCGGGCTTTGGGCTGCAAGTTTTGGGCTGCAGGTTTTGGGCTGCAGGCTGTGGGTTTTGGGCTGCGAGCTGTGGGTTTGGGCTGTAGTCTGCAGGTTTTTGGGCTGCGGGCTGTGGGCTCCAAAAAAGTGATTTTCACAGATCTCAGACTCCTCCAAATCTCCATATTTTTTTTGTTTTTCCGACTTCCTGCTGTGGGGGTAGGACTGTAGGGTATGGGCGGTGGGCTGTGGACTGTAGGCTATGGGCAGTGGGCCATGGACTGCAGGCTATGGGCAGTGGACTGTAGGTTATGGGCGGTGGGCCGTGGACTGTAGGCGGTGGGCAGTGGACTGTAGGCTATTGGCGGTGGGCAGTGGACTGTAGGCTATGGGCGGTGGGCAGTGGACTGTAGGCTATGGGCGGTAGGCAGTGGACTCTAGGCTGTGGGCGGTGGGCAGTGGACTGTAGGCTATGGGCGGTGGGCAGTGGACTGTAGGCTATGGGCTTTGCAGTGTACATGGAGCAGTGAACATAACTGTAACTAACGTGCACTGCTCGTTCCAAAGAAAAAGTGAAGGGGAAAAGGAGAGGTGTGGGATCTCATGGAGGATGTTACAGAACAAGGAAGCAGAAAAACAAGTAAGAAATTAGTTATTGAAAAATAGGTAACAGGGTCATTACCTACTGGATGTGTATGGATTTTTTTTTAAAAAAAAAAGAAGGATATTGTTTAGTGTTAAAAAAGTCGGCATCCTCCTCCCCTTATTGTCGGCCAATCATGCTCCTTTTTTTCAACATAAGGATGTTGAAGTGACACTTAAATCTAGTTTAAAAAATATACTGTGGGTTTTGGGCTGCAGGCTGTGGAGTGTGGCTTTTGGGCTGTGGCTTTTGGGCTGTGGCTTTTGGGCTGCGGGTTCCAAAAAAACAATTTTTACTGATCTCAGACTCCTCCAAATCTCCATATGTTTTTTGTGATCTGACTTCCTGTTGAGGGGGTGGACTGTAGGCTATCGGCGGTGGGCCTTGGACTGCAGGCTATGGGTTTTGGGCTGTGGACTGTAGGCTGTCAACGGTGGGCCGTGGACTGCAGGCTATGGGTTGTGGGCTGTGGACTGTAGGCGGTGGACTGTAGGCTATGGGCTTTGCAGTGTATATGGAGCAGTGCACATAACTGCAACTAACGTGTACCAACGTGATTTATTGAAAAACAGATAACAGGGTCATTACCTCGTGGATGTGTTTTTGGTTTTTTACAAAAAAAAAAAAAAAAAGGATATTGTTTAGTGTAAAAAAAAAAAAATCCAGCCTCCTCCTCCCCTATAGCTGGCCAATTCCGCTCCTTTTTTTGTAAGATGTTGAAGTGACACTTAAATCTAGTTTAAAAAATATATATCTAATTCAGGTATGTGTAGGGTATGGGCGGTGGGCTGTGGACTGTAGGCTATGGGCAGTGGGCCATGGACTGCAGGCTATGGGCAGTGTACTGTAGGCTATGGGCGGTGGGCCGTGGACTGTAGGCTATGGGCGGTGGGCAGTGGACTGTAAGCTATGGGCAGTGGGCCATGGACTGCAGGCTATGGGCAGTGTACTGTAGGCTATGGGCGGTGGGCCGTGGACTGTAGGCTATGGGCGGTGGGCAGTGGACTGTAGGCTATGGGCGGTGGGCAGTGGACTGTAGGCTATGGGCGGTGGGAAGTGGACTGTAGGCTATGGGCGGTGGGCCGTGGACTGTAGGCTATGGGCGGTGGGCCGTGGACTGTAGGCTATGGGCGGTGGGCAGTGGACTGTAAGCTATGGGCGGTGGGCAGTGGACTGTAAGCTATGGGCGGTGGGCAGTGGACTGTAAGCTATGGGCGGTGGGCAGTGGACTGTAGGCTATGGGCGGTGGGCAGTGGACTGTAGGCTATGGGCGGTGGGCAGTGGACTGTAGGCTATGGGCTTTGCAGTGTACATGGAGCAGTGAACATAACTGTAACTAACGTGCACTGCTTGTTCCAAAGAAGACGTGGAGGGGAAAAGGAGAGGTGTGGGATCTCATGGAGGATGTTACAGAACAAGGAAGCAGAAAAACAAGTAAGAAATGAGTTATTAAAAAATAGGTAACAGGGTCATTACCTACTGGATGTGTATGGATTTTTACAAAAAAAAAAAGGATATTGTTTAGTGTTAAAAAAGTCGGCATCCTCCTCCCCTTATTGTCGGCCAATCATGCTCCTTTTTTTCAACATAAGATGTTGAAGTGGCACTTAAATCTAGTTTAAAAAATAATACTGTGGGTTTTGGACTGCAGGCTGTGGAGTGTGGCTTTTGGGCTGCGGGTTTTGGGCTGTGGTCTGCAGGCTGTGGGTTTTAGGCTGCGGGTTTTAGGCTGCAGGCTGTGGGTTTTGGGCTGCAGGCTCCAAAAAAACGATTTTTACTGATCTCAGACTCCTCCAAATCTCCATATGTTTCTTTGTGATCTGACTTCCTGTTGAGGGGGTGGACTGTAGGCTATCAGCGGTGGGCCGTGGACTGCAGGCTATTGGTTGTGGACTGTAGGCGGTGGACTGTAGGCTATGGGCTTTGCAGTGTATATGGAGCAGTGCACATAACTACTACAACTAACGTGTACCAACGTGATTTATTGAAAAACAGATAACAGGGTCATTACCTCGTGGATGTGTTTTGGTTGTTTACAAAAAAAAGGATATGGTTTAGTGTAAAAAAAAAAAAAAATCCAGCCTCCTCCTCCCCTATAGCTGACCAATTCCGCTTTCTTTTTTTGTAAGATGTTGAAGTGACACTTAAATCTAGTTTAAAAAATATATATCTAATTCAGGTATGTGTAGGGTATGGGCAGTGGACTGTAGGCTATGGGCAGTGGGCTGTGGACTGTGGGCAGTGGACTGTAGGCTATGGGCGGTGGGCAGTGGACTTTAGGCTATGGGTGGTGGGCAGTGGACTCTAGACTATTGTTTAGTGTAAAAAAAAAAAAAAAATCCAGCCTCCTCCTATAGCTGGCCAATTCCGCTCCTTTATTTGTAAGATGTGTAAGTGACACTTAAATCTAGTTTAAAAAATATATATCTAATTCAGGTATGTGTTCTTTACCCAAATAAGTATTTTTACTGATCTCAGACTCCTCCATATACCTATTCATTTTATTTATTTTCTGATCTAACTTCCTGAAATAGGTTTTCGGTTGAGGGCTAAAAAAGAGGTTTGGGAGGTAATGGAGGAGGATGACAGAAGGAGGCAGAAACATACAGAGACAATTTCATGAGAGTCGCTGGTGCCTCAAGGATAAAATGTTATATCCTACAAATCTTTCTGTGGCATAAGCCTGGAGTGTTCACCTGAGAGGCGGTGCCATCATCAGGATGAAAGGACTCCTTTCTGCGGTAAATGCCTGCAGTGTTCACCTGAGAGGCAATGCCATCATCAGTATGAAAGGACTCCTTTCTGTGGTAAATGTCTGGAGTGTTCATCTGAGAGGCGGTGCCATCATCAGGATCAAAGGACTCCTTTCTGCGGTAAAATGTCTGGAGTGTTCACCTGAGAGGCGGTGCCATCATCAGGATGAAAGGACTCCTTTCTGCGGTAAATGTCTGGAGTTTTCACCTGAGAGGCGGTGCCATCATCAGGATGAAAGGACTCCTTTCTGCGGTAAAATGTCTGGAGTGTTCATCTGAGAGGCGGTGCCATCATCAGGATGAAAGGACTCCTTTCTGCTGTAAATATATACACACATACATACATACACACACATATATATACATTTTTTTTTCCAAGCATTTTCTACTATAAGCAGAAAAAAGCTAAAATATACATATTGGTCTCCATTAGTCCATGTTGTTTTCCAGGCATCTGAGGAGAAAAGTGTTATTTTATACTTACATGAAAACCATTTGGCGGTCTCCATTTTCATCAAACGCCATGATGAAATTAAAGTTCACACGGTCTTCAGCAGGAAGAATTACCCGGCACAGTGGACAAGTAGGAGCTTGTAAAAGCCATCTGTAAATACAAGCAGAGTGGAATCTATGAGAACATTGAAGTGTTCTGGTGTCCTCTGTGACATACTCACTCAGGCAGATGGAACAGATAGGCTGCTCCACGGCCGGTGGTCTCTGTGGCGCTGGGTGGTTCTCACACTCCCTGCGGTCTCTGGGAGAACGGCTCCGGTTGTTGGCTGCGTTCTCCCGTCTCCTCCGAAGTTGGCCTCTCGTCCTGTGGGCGACTGGAGACTCTCCGCCCTCCTGACGTGATCGCCTTCCACGGGATCGGCGTCGTGAATGTCGTGGCATCCTGATGGTGACTTATGTTGGTTTACCTGAAAATAGCTAAAAGTTAGTATAAAAAGTAATATATACAAAAATAGTAAGATTATAGCAATATATTTGAATAAAAAAGGTAATAATCGCAGACAATTGCAGGAGACACAATCTGACAATGTGACTTGGTGCTGTGAAGAGAGTTGGGGGGATTTGTGCTGGGAGGGGATTGGGGAGAAGTTGTGCTGGCAGCGGATTGGGGGGGGTTTGCTGGGAGGGGATTGTAATATATAATGAAATGATAATATATGGCGCAGTAGGGAATTTTGAGGGGCCACAGCTTGAACCCCAAACATGTCCAGGGGCTCAAGCTGTGGGAGCCTGGACTCTTTCACCTGCGACCAAGCCATAGATTAACATAGCAAGCCACTCTACTATACATTTAGGGCCCTGTGGTACCCGATTCACAGGGGTTATGGGCACCAAACTTGGTACAGGGATACTAGCTGACCCCCAGGGGCCGCACACATTTTTTTGTTTCCCTAATTTTCACAAGGACTGGCATGGGGTCAAATTTGCACGAATACTGTGGAACATAGGTACCAGTGAGCCCTGCTCCGCAGGTAACATTGGATAGCTAAGAATATGGAGATTAACATGGTACCCAGCAGTCCCTGCTCCACGGTACTGCCCGTGCGGTACACAAACCATGGGGGTTGAGGGCACCATACTTGGCAAACTAATACTAGAGGACTTCTAGGAGCCACACAAATTTTTTTTGGCCAATGCTTCATTTTTACATGGGCTGCCATGGGGGTTGACTTTGGCCAAATACTGCAGAACATACAGTATGTCACAAAAGTGAGTACACCCCTCACATTTTTGTAAATATTTTATTATATCTTTTCATGTGACAACACTGAAGAAATGACACTTTGCTACAATGTAAAGTAGTGAGTGTACAGCTTGTATAACAGTGTAAATTTGCTGTCCCCTCAAAATAACTCAACACACAGCCATTAATGTCTAAACCGCTGGCAACAAAAGTGAGTACTCCCCTAAGCTAAAATGTCCAAATTGAGCCCAAAGTGTCAATGTTTTGTGTGGCCACCATTATTTTTCACCACTGCCTTAACCCTCTTGGGGATGGAGTTCACCAGAGCTTCACAGGTTGCCACTGGAGTCCTCTTCCACCCCTCCATGAAGACATCACAGAGCTGGTGGATGTTAGAAACCTTGTTCTCCTCCACCTTCTGTTTGAGGATGTCCCACAGATGCTCAATAGGGTTTAGGTCTAGAGATATGCTTAGTCAGTCCATCACCTTTTCTTATTTACCCTCAGCTTCTTTAGCAAGGCAGTGGTCGTCTTGGAGGTGTGTTTGGGGTTATGTTGGAATACTGCCCTGCAGCCCAGTCTCTGAAGGGAGGGGATCATGCTCTGCTTCAGTATGTCACAGTACATGTTGGCATGCATGGTTCCCTCCATGAACTGTAGCTCCCCAGTGCCGGCAGCCTTCATGCAGCCCCAGACCATGACACTCCCACCACCATGCTTGACTGTAGGCAACACACACTTGTCTTTGTACTCCTCACCTGGTTGCTGCCACACACGTTTGACACCGTCTGAACCAAATAAGTTTATCTTGGTCTGATCAGACCACAGGACGTGGTTCCAGTAATCCATGTCCTTAGTCTGCTTGTCTTCAGTAAACTGTTTTCGGGCTTTCTTGTGCATCATCTTTAGAAGAGGGTTCCTTCTGGGATGACAGCCATGCAGACCAAATTTGATGCAGTGTGCGGCGTATGGTCTAATCACTGACAGACTGAACCCCCACCCCTTTTACCCCTGCAGCAATGCTGGCAGCACTCATACATCTGTTTCCCTAAGACAACCTCTGGATATGACGCTGAGCACGTGTACTCAACTTCTTTGGTGAACCATGGCGAGGCCTGTTCTGAGTGGAACCTCTCCTGTTAAACCGATGTATGGTTTTGGCCACCGTGCTACAGCTCAGTTTCAGGGTCTTGGCAATCTTCCTATAGCCTAGGCCATCTTTATGTAGAGCAACAATTCTTTTTTCAGATCCTCAGAGAGTTCTTTGCCATGAGGTGCCGTGTTGAACTTCCAGTGACCAGTATGAGGGAATGAGAGTGATAACACCAAATTTACCACACCTGCCCCCCATTCACACCTGAGACCTTGTAACACTAATGAGTCACATGACACCGGGGGGGGGGGGGGTTGATGGCTAATTGGACCCAATTTGGACATTTTCCCCTCAGGGGTGTACTCACTTTTGTTGCCAGCGGTTTGGACAATAATGGCTGTGTGTTGAGTTATTCTGAGGGGACAGCAAATTTACACTGTTATACAATCTGTACACTCACTACTTTACATTGTAGCAAAGTGTAATTTCTTCAGTGTTGTCACATGAAAAGATATAATAAAATATTTACAAAAATGTGAGGAGTGTACTCACTTTTGTGACATACTGTAGGTAATGCAAAGCCCCACTTCATGGATAGCTAAGACTATAGGGATTAATATGGTTTCCAGCACTCCCCGTTTTGTGGTATTGACTGGCAACCATATGCTCCTAAGTGACCCCATAAAAATTTGACAAAGATATTTTTGGCAAATGACCCCAACATTTTTGGGATGGTAATGGTAAACCTCCTCTACCTCCCTACCACAAGTGGACTCTGCGGACATGTTCAGGGCCAGAGCTGTGGCCCTGCAACTGTGCCCTCTCCAAGCTTGCCATGCTGCTCCAAGGTGACCTAACCCCGGGGGCTAGGAGCACCAAATTTGGCACAGGGATACTAGAGGCCCCCAGAGGTAGACCTCCCCTATCTCTGTGCCAAATTCAGGACCCTGGCCCCTCAAAGTTCACCTACTGTGACTGCACCTAGAGTAACATGAGTGACCCCCCACTCCTCTAACCACTCATTCTGCCCCCACTGACAGATCCACCATCTTCATGTTACAGCCGCTGTGAAATCCCCAGGGATAAGCACTGACCATTTGGCATGCAAGGGGTGTGTCCCCCCGTCATTCAGCCTGTGTCCCCCGTCATTCAGCCTGTGGTCCCCGCCGTCATCCAGCCTGTGGTCCCCGCCGTCATCCAGCCTGTGGTCCCCGCCGTCATCCAGCCTGTGGTCATGTGCCCGCCAGAGTCCTCCTTCACGTCCTGTGTGTCCCCGTCAGAGTGCCCCTTTATGTGTCCTGATAAAAGTTTTCCTTTTTTATTGCGGTCAGAGTTCTTTATTATTGCGGTCAGAGTGCCCCTCTAATGTGCCCCGATAAGAGCTGTGTGTTCTGTAATCAGACAATATTCCTGTCAATTGCCAATAAGAATAATCCGCCCAATAAGAATAGATTTTCGTCGGGCGCATGCGCAGATAGTGCAGAGAGCGAGGCAGAATCGGACATCACATTCTATTTCCCCCCCCCCCCCATTGTCTCTCCTCGGATAATACATCCAACAAACTGCGCATGCCAGTGTCCTCACCGCCAGCTGATCTCCGCTGGAGTGACGTCATTTACTGAGCATGCGCAGTTCCTCGGATGCATTATTCCACAGGACACCGGCCTCACTGGTAAGGTGACATGACAAATAGGGCCGTCTTTAACGTAGGTCAAAAGGGGCATCTGCCACAGGCCCTGGTATTGTTGGGGGCCCCAAAGTAGCTGCTCCTGGAGCCCGTGCTGCCCTCAAATAGCTCTTCTGGTTTGGCAGTCACAAATACAGCTGTCCCGTTCTCCCGTTTTCTCTTCCAGGCAGGTTAACACAAGCGGACACACTAACAGGGCAGGGGAGAAGCGCACAGCTGTGGGTTCTGTGTGTAGCTCGTCCTGACAGGGAGTGAGTCAGAGCTGCTCTCCGTGCTCCACCGCCCCCTCCCACCTCTGACTTCTATAGCACAGCACAGAACAGTGAGTGAAGTGTTCTGGCTGTATGCTAGCTACAGATCTGATAGGCGGAGACTGCAGAGTGTGTGTTGGAAAAAGAGCGCGCACACATAACAGAATGGTGCAGCATCGCTGTGAGGATGAGAAGGAGGGGGGTGAATTTGTTTAAAAGAGGTGAGAACTACAAAAGGGGAATACAGAGGTGGCTGTGGACGGGGGGGGGGGGAGGGTACAGAGGTGGCTGTGGACGGGGGGGGTACAGAGGTGGCTGTGGACAGGGTGGGGGTACAGAGGTGGCTGTGGGCAGGGTGGGGGTACAGAGGTGGCTGTGGGTAGGGTGGAGGGTACAGAGGCTGCTGTGGGCAGGGTGGCGGTACAGAGGTGGTACAGAGGTGGCTGTGGGCAGGGTGGGGGTACAGAGGTGGCTGTGGTACAGAGGTGGCTGTGGGCAGGGTGGGGAGGTACAGAGGTGGCTGTAGTACAGAGGTGGTACAGAGGTGGCTGTGGACAGGGTGGGGGGTACAGAGGTGGCTGTAGTACAGAGGTGGTACAGAGGTGGCTGTGGTACAGATGTGGCTGTAGTACAGAGGTGGCTATGGACAGGGCGGGGGGTACAGACGGTGGTACAGAGGTGGCTGTGGTACAGAGGTGGCTATGGACAGGGTGGGGAGTACAGAGGTGGCTGTGGGCAGGGTGGGGGTACAGAGGTGGCTGTGGGCAGGGTGGGGGTACAGAGGTGGCTGTGGATGGGGGGGGGTACAGAGGTGGCTGTGGGCAGGGTGGCGGTACAGAGGTGGTACAGAGGTGGCTGTGGGCAGGGTGGGGGTACAGAGGTGGCTGTGGACAGGGTGGGGGGTACAGAGGTGGCTATGGACAGGGTGGGGGGTACAGAGGTGGCTGTGGTACAGTGTTGGCTGTGGACAGGGTGGGGGGTACAGAGGTGGCTGTGGGCAGGGTGGGGGGTACAGAGGTGGCTGTGGGCAGGGTGGGGGTACAGAGGTGGCTATGGACAGGGTGGGGAGTACAGAGGTGGCTGTGGTACAGTGTTGGCTGTGGACAGGGATGGGTACAGAGGTGGCTGTGGGCAGGGTGGGGGTACAGAGGTGGCTATGGACAGGGTGGGGGTACAGAGGTGGCTGTGGGCAGGGTGGGGGTGCAGAGGTGGCTATGGACAGGGTGGGGGTACAGAGGTGGCTGTGGTACAGAAGTGGCTATGGACAGGGTGGGGGGTACAGAGGTGGCTGTGGGCAGGGTGGGGGTACAGAGGTGGCTATGAACAGGGTGGGGGTACAGAGGTGGCTATGGACATTGAGTCAGTGGGCTCTGGACTTTGATGGGAACCTGCAGAGAATATTACAGAGTATGTAATCTCTCATTATACCTAACCTCCTAAAACCTAATCCCCTGTCTGTCTGTCCCCATCAGTGCTTCCTTATATATATATATATATATATATATATATATATATATATATATATATATATATATACCTCTATACATGAAATGCAGAGTGTAACCCCCATGTGTCATACTACACTTAGTATGATAATATTATATTTATAATGTGACTACACTCAGACCGCTTACACAGCGGTGGAAAAAACGCGTCCAAATCTGCACAGTATTTAGTTTTATTTTTACCTATCTGGATGTGGCAGAATATTACCGCCCCATTATATTATTATTATTATTATATGGGAGTTTTATAACCCCAACAGTTTGCACAGTGCGGTGTAAATCGCATACACACTGAGGTAAAAACGCTGCGTTCAGATCTTTGCGCCGTACCCGGTCATGGCGGTATGGTAGATTACAGGCCTATGCACACAGCTGCGTTGTGCTCAGAAATCCGCGTTCCGTCGTGTAAAATCTAAATAGGAAATTCTGTGCCCAGGTTCATTATTCAGCCCCGGTCCACACTGATGCAATGCGGGAAATGCACAAGAGACGCTGTGTTTTCCCCGCGTGTCGCACTGCTTAGCAATCTCACAGCGTCCGTGCAATCTGCTGGGGGGGTCAATGTTAGATTAACGACACCCCCGAAACAGATTGCATAATGCAGTGCGATCGCCAGAATTGCATCGCAGTTTTGGTGCGGATGCGATTTTCAGCCATACAAAAATGTATAACCATACAGACATCGCATGTGATGTGCATAGGAATGCGGTGCGATTCCTGGGCCAATCACGTGTTTTGCATGCACCAGTGTGAACCTAGGATCACGCATAATATTATGCAAGAAGAGTTTTATGGGTGTGATCCTTTTATAGGCATTCAGTCCCAGGTTCACATATGTGGGGTGACAGACATCGCATGTGATTTGGAGCGCACTGCTTTGCAAATCACATGCGATGCCTGTGTGATGCAAATTCAGCCATACAGATTGTTTGGCTGAATTCGCATTCAGACACAACTTGCACAGGACCCTTTTTTGGGTCCGCACCAGAATCAGATCGCATGGATGTTCACATCTATGCGATCCAATTCATGTCCAAACTGACAGTTCGCACTGCGATATGCGAACTGATCCGGGGGTGTCGTTAACTTTGTATTGACACCCCCAGCTATTTGCAATATGGCAATGTGAACTGCCTGCGTGTTGAATGCGATGCGGGAACCCGCAGTGGATTCGCAGGGTTCCCGCATCGCATATATGTGAATCGGGACTTATGTATTTAAGAATTCGCAATGGAGTGTGTGGTTCTGCATGTGTGTTTACATGTATTTGTAATACATTTGCATCGTTTTGTTTTACTGAGTTGCATTTAAGAGCCCATTCACACTGCCATGACTTGTCAGCCTGACAAGTCGTGGTCGGTTGCGATCCATTGACTGCTACAGGAGCCGTTCTAATAGGAGTGACACAAGTCACTCCGACTTAGAAAAAGGGTCCTGTACTACTTCTGGGCGACCTCGGAGCGACTTGCATAGACATTCATTATATGAAGTCCGTGCAAGTCACGGTGCACGCGACTTCACAGGTCGCCCCCCGAAGTCGTGCCGCTTCAGTGTGAACCAGCACTAAATGTGTTTGTGGTGCCTTGCAATGCATACAGATGCAGCATGCTGGACTTTTTTTAATGCATATAAAAACCCCACAATGGTGTAATGTAGGCTCATTGAGAAACGTTAATTTTTCCTGCATATGCACTCATACTCGCATTCTACTGCATCTGGTGTAAGGGCTCATTCACATCAGGACAAGGTGCATTTCCCGCATCCTCTTCAAAAAGCACTGCACTTGCGATTTGCAGCAGATGTCAGTGCAGTGCTAACGACATCCCAAATGTAGGTCACAAATGCAATGTGCCAACACCGGATGTTTGCATTGTACAGAAGTAGCAGGCAATCTGGTTGCAGTTTTTAAACATAGTGCATGCGCTACTTTTGCTGCAGTCTGGCATGCTTTCAGCTTATTTAAAGCAGTAGTATACTCCGCTATTTAACTTTTACCTACAGGTAAGCCTATAATAAGGATTACCTGTAGGTACAATTAATATCTCCTAAACCGGCACAGTTTAGTAGATATTCACCCTGCATGCAGCCACTGACGTCAGCGGCGCATGCACCCTGAAGGTCCGGTGGACCTTCAGAGCTCCTTGCCGGAAAGTGAAACTCCCACTGGCATGTACGGGAGTGACGTCATCGTGGCTCCGGCCACTCACAGCACCGAAGCCGCCGAACCAGGAAGAGACGCCGAGGGAGCATGTCAGCACCCTTAGCGTTGTCCAGACGACCGTGTCGGGGCTTCGTTCTAAGGTAAGTATTTCATAATGTGCTTGTATGCCATTCATACTAGCTCATTATGCCTTTGTCCTGCAGGTTTTTTTTTTTCATGAGTATACAACCGATTTAAATGAATGGGCTGAAATTGCACTGCACCCGGATCGTATGTGAATTGCACTGGAACACACGTCGCGTTCCTTTTGTGATTCATGTTATAAACGGGCTCTAACGCTAGGCTCACATCTGTGTGGGTGGTGCCACTGGGGGACTCACACAAATACTGGCAGCTGCAACCACCCACACGGAGAAATGCGGGACCCACAGGTGAGTGCCAATAATTCTAATTGCATGCCACCCGCACTGGAAATCGCACCCCATACTGGGAACCTCAGGCTGCAATTAAAAAAAATAGAGCAGGGGCTTCTTTCCTGTGCGTCGCGGGGCACGGCAGCCCATTCAAATAAATAGGCTCTCATTCCTGCGCAAACCACGGGCCACACAGGTGTGATCCTGGCCTAAATGATCCCTGTGTGCAGTTTTGCACATGCGTTTGCAGACATTTGTAATGCATTAGTGGTGCATTTGTAATACTTTTGCAAAGAGTTTGCAATGTTTTTTTTTTTTTGATTTGTATTTACATGCATTAGTGGTGCATTTATGTGGCAGCGGAGTGGTCCTTTTCTGCTTGTCGTGGTGCATTCATGTGCAATCCAGGACATTTATTTGGAAATAATACCATGCTGTACTTTTTTTCAAATGCACCACATTAGTATAAACCCGGCTGATTGAAATAAACGCATTTATTCTGCATATGTGCTCGTAACGTGTTTATAAACGTGTTCTATATTCTGTAAATGAGTCTAAACGCATGTGAACAGTAGCACTACCATAATACAGTATGTGCGTTTTTTTTTTTTTGGCTCTGCCAGCAAGATCCTGCATAGATATCAATATTTTCTTCTGCCCGTGCATATGAGCCCTAACCACCCTGTACAGGGCACAGAGCCTGTGTTCTGGCATTGCCAGGGCCTGCTGCCACCATCTGCACCAGCCCTTTTCAACCATGGTGCTCAGGCACCCTGGGTACCTTGAGGTTTCTTCAGGGGTGCCTTGGCAAAATGTCTAAACATTGCCCAAAAATAGTCTATAGTTCCCACATTGCACCAGTGTAAACCAAGCCTTTGCCCCCATTCACATTGGAGGTGGGTTTTAAATCCTGCAAGTTCAACTGAACTTCATTGCGAGTTCGGGGGGCGATTTGAAAGACATCTGTGCAGGTTCATGCACACGTCTATTGAAATCGCCCAAATCAGTGCAGAATCTATTTATGGAAATCGGTGATGGTGCCCTTGCCAGCAATGGGCTGCGATTTGGCATGTCAAATTGCCCTGATGTGAACCGGGGCTAAGGCAGTATAAAAAGCTTGATGCACCTAAACGCGTGTAATTGTGCATTAATGCCAGCCACCTTTAGCACTCGAGGGTTTATTCATTTAAATGCCCAGAATAAATTATTATTCTGGCCAAAGAAGTGAATTAACGCCCAAGCACAATACACACATTTACAAGCGTCAATCGATTTTTCTGCCAAAGTGTCGCTGCCTGGAGGAAAGTGGTTTAGAAACGGCTAAGGCGTCCAGTATGCAATAAGGCCTTACTATCTAAAAGGTTTGGAAGCTAAATGAAGGCAACGTTCAAACCTATGAAAGTGCAACACAGGGCATGTGTTTAGGGCAGCCCAATCATTTCAATGGGCTGCCCTGTGTGCGACAATCACACAAAAGTGCTGGCTATTTTTTTTTATTTTATTATTGCGTGGCAAGAAGCTACCATGCTTGTGGTGTGAGTTTGCACACTTGTATTGGTTGGTTCATCTGGGGTGTGTTTCTGCATCACAGTGGTGTGAATGGAGCGTATCGGAACTCTGTAAGGCTGTGTGTCCACGCTGTACCGGGGCGGTGATGCACCCACATTGCGGGTTACATCAAGGCAGCCCATTTGTTTTTAATAGGCAACCAACACACCCCATTGTGCAAGAAAAACTGCACCTGACCTATTTTTGGGATCACAGCATACGGTGGCCCCCATTCACATTTGCGTGTAGCCAGGTGATTTTTTTTTTTAGCTTGACTTGCAGTACATGAGCTCAATCTTACATTTTTGTCCCCATAGACTTTTATATAAGTGTCACCCCAGTGCACTGTCACATATAACATACATTATTGCAACACCGTGCAATAGCGTGACCCAGCCCTGTGTGTAAGACCCAGGGCACACTTGAGAGTATTGGAATCGTGGTTCTACCCACGATTCCAGAATCACAGCGAGACACGCTTGCGGTGGCATTATTTTTTTGTCTTAAGACCCCAAATGTGCCAGGCACTGTGCCAAAAATTGGTCCATGAACTTCTTTGGTGCGTTCTTGGAGCCGAAGGAGGCCCATTGGAAATGAATGATGCCGCTCCAAAAACGTGCAGCAAAAAATGCAACATGTTAACACACAAGTATTGAAGTCTGTGCGTCTGCTTTACCTTGGCACAACCTACAAGTCTCTCTGCTGCTTGGGAAGATGGGACTTGTAGTCTTTCCAGTCACAGAGTCCATTGAATGGATGGTAGTGGCTGTATAGGTGGAGCCATGTGTAACCATACAGAATTCAAATAACAAAACATCAGCACAGGAAGGAACACCCTGGCCCGGATTTCAGATAAGTGGGGTGGGGGTGGGGGTGTTGGATAATTTGACCACATTTCATGTTACACACTAAATATGGGTAGAATATGAAACCTGGTATGGAAAGTAAACTGTTCCTTGAACCCTTGTTGGTTTTATATGTTTTCATATTTTGCCTGCATACCTGCCTTAAATGTCTGATTTTTCCAGGTATAAAGATTGCCATAGAGCAAGGAGCTCGATACCGGCTCGGGCCAGAACTGGAAATATGGTAAGATGTCTTTACTGAGATGTTTACTGAGAGGTCATGCCAAGCCTGCGTCATCTGTTTTGTAGGGCCAATCCTTCACCCGTATGCCTAACACCCTCCCCCCCCCCCACTCACATATGTAACCCTGCTCCTCCGCACAAAGCTGGCTATAGGTCAAAGTCTCACTCAGCAAGTAAAATTACAGCTTTGTTGCTGTTGCAGAAATGCCAGAAACTGTGATTTCTGAAAGTCTCTTTAGTTTTTGGTCATATTCTTTTTTTTAAAGATACATTTTTTTTATTCTACCAAACCCAAACATTCCAATAAAAAAGACAGGCACTGCTTTCCTGCTTATGCCTGTGCATAACTGATAAGTGAGTGAATGGGCTCTGCCGGTACCAAATGAGGGGTCGGGCTCTGCCGGTACCGAGTGAGGGGTCGGGCTCTACCGCCTCTGCCAGAACCGAGTGAGGGGGTTGGGGCTCTACCGCCTCTGCCGGTACCGAGTGAGGGGTCGGGCTCTATCGCCTCTGCCGGTACCGAGTGAGGGGGTCTGGGCTCGACCGCCTCTGCCGGTACCGAGTGAGGGGGTCGGGGCTCTACCGCCTCTGCCGGTACCGAGTGAGGGGGTCGGAGCTCTACCGCCTCTGCCGGTAGCGAGTGAGGTAGGGCTGCACGATATTGTGGAAAAAAAGTACATTGCGATATTTGTTTTTCAACGATATATATTGCGATATTTAACTGGGTGGAATGCAGACGACACTGACAGTGGTGGTAGGAGGTAGAAGAATCCCCCGGTGTCCCGACTTCTCCCTGCCTAATGCTGTAGAGTGGCTGCTAAGAGTTCTATGCAAGGGGGGATTGCTGAACAAGGTGAGAGAGTTGCAGTCTGCTGTGGATCTGTGTCCCCCTGTGCAGCCAAGATGGCGGTCGGCACAGCTTGCTGAGGGATATGAGTACACTGGGGTCCTTTTTGTGAAGATTAGGAGGTCTGTGTATGGCTTTGGGGGCACCCGGGGGATGGAGGCAAGTCCCGAATGAGTGCGGAGTAAGTAGGCCTTACCGGGAACCACGAGCGCGCAATCGCGCTCCAATCTAGGCAAGGCCGCGGCTTCTGTGCCTGTGTAGGCCTCAACTCTGCACTCCTCAGAACGGATTCTTTCCTCCGCAATACCGGGCAGCATTGACCTCTGCCGGTACCGAGTGAGAGGGTCGGGCTCTACCGCCTCTGCCGCTGTACCGAGTGAGGGGGTCGGGCTCTACCGCCTCTGCCGGTACCGAGTGAGGGGGTCAAACTCTACCGCCTCTGCCGGTACCGAGTGAGGGGTCGTGCTCTACCGCCTCTGCCGCGGTATAGAGTGAGGGGGTCTGGCTCTACCGCCTCTGCCGCGGTACCGAGTGAGGGGGTTGGGCTCTACCGCCTCTGCCGGTACCGAGTGAGGGGTCGGGCTCTACCGCCTCTGCTGGTACCGAGTGAGGGGGTCGGGCTCTACCGCCTCTGCCGGTACCGAGTGAGGTGGTCGAGCTCTTCCGCCTCTGCCGGTACCGAGTGAGGGGTTGGGCTCTACCGCCTCTGCCGGTACCGAGTGAGGGGGCCAAGTTCTATCGCCTCTGCAGGTACCGAGTGAGGGAGTCAAGCTCTACCGCCTCTGCCGGTACAGAGTGAGGGGTCGGGCTCTACCGCCTCTGCCGGGACGGAGTGAGGGGTTGTGCTCTACCGCCTCTGCCGGTACCGAGTTAGGGGTCGTGCTCTACCGCCTCTGCCGGTACCGAGTGAGGGGGTCGGGCTCCACCGCCTCTGCCGGCACCGAGTGAGGGGGTCGGGCTCCACCGCCTCTGCCGATACCGAGTGAGGGGGTCGGGCTCCACCGCCTCTGCCAGTACCGAGTGAGGGGGTCGGGCTCCACCGCCTCTGCCGGTACCGAGTGTGGGGGTCGGGGCTCCAACGCCTCTGCCGGTACCGAGTGAGGGGTCGGGGTTCCACCGCCACTGCCGGTACCGAGTGAGGGGGTCTGGGCTCCACCGCCTCTGCCGGTAACGAGTGAGGGGGTCGGGGCTCTACCGCCTCTGCCGGTACCGAGTGAGGGGGTCGGGGCTCTACCGCCTCTGCCGGTACCGAGTGAGGGGGTCGAGGCTCTACCGCCTCTGCCGGTACCGAGTGAGGGGGTCGAGGCTCTACCGCCTCTGCCGGTACCGAGTGAGGGGTCGGGCTCTGCTGCCTCTGCCGGTACCGAGTGAGGGGTCGGGCTCTGCCGCCTCTGCCGGTACCGAGTGAGGGGTCGGGCTCTGCCGCCTCTGCCGGTACTGAGTGAGGTAGGGCTGCACGATATTAGGGAAAAAAAGTACATTGCGATATTCGTTTTTCAACTATATATATAGCGATATTTAACTGGGTGGAATGCAGAAGACACTGACAGTGGTGGTAGGAGGTAGAAGAATGCCCCGTAATCCCGACTTCTCCCTGCCTAATGCTGTAGAGCGGCTGCTAAGAGTTCTATGCAAGGGGGGATTGCTGAACAACGTGAGAGAGTTGCAGTCTGCTGTGGATCTGTGTCCCCCTGTGCAGCCAAGATGGCGGTCGGCACTGCTTGCTAAGGGGGTTATGAGTACACTATGGTCCTTTTTGTGAAGATTAGGAGGTCTGTGTATGGCTTTGGGGGCACCCGGGGGATGGAGGCAAGTCCCGAATGAGTGCGGAGTAAGTAGGCCTTACCGGGAACCACGAGCGCGCGATCGCGCTCCGATCTAGGCAAGGCCGCGGCTTCTGTGCCTGTGTAGGCCTCAACTCTGCGCTCCTCAGAACGGATTCTTTCCTCCGCAATACCGGGCAGTATTGGTCTCTGGTGCCTCGATGGGTCTCCCCAAGCTGTTTTTTCTCCCTGAATAGGGGAGATTTAGGAGGATTAAGAAGATAGGGGTGACCAGCGCTATGGAGTAAGAGATCCTAAACAATTGAAAAGGTGTAAGCTGCCAACAACCGAACCCACAAGGGGTTAAAGAGTGAAAATAAATACAAGGAGGTTGTAACGGCGCTACCTTTAAAGTGAATAAGTGCTATATAAGTGCCAACTTAGAATAAAGTGCCAGTATATTAAAAATTATATTAAAAATTATATTAAAAATAAACCATATAAACGTTGGGTCCAAAGTAAAGTGCACTAGTGACTTGTGATGTGACAAGGATAACCAATTATTTATCCTGGACTTAGGATTTAGGAGGATTGCTGAGGATTCTGTACGGCGGTATCGGAGCTCTCACAAGCCGCGTCCGTCCCGCATGTCTTCCAGCCATGTCCCTTGCCTAATGCTAAATATCGTGTCTTCGGCGATATTATTATCGCCCACGCCCGCAGAACGATAGTCGATATCATATCGACTATCGTTCAGCCCTAGAGTGAGGGGTCAGGCTCTACCACCTCTGCCAGTACAGAGTGAGGGGGTCGAGCTCTCCCGCCT
Organism: Pelophylax lessonae; assembly: GCF_965119305.1. Lineage (NCBI taxonomy): Eukaryota > Metazoa > Chordata > Amphibia > Anura > Ranidae > Pelophylax > Pelophylax lessonae. The sequence continues at coordinate 70,316,134 of NC_138777.1, forward strand.
CTCCCGGTACAGAGTGAGGGGGTCGAGCTCTCCCGCCTCTCCCGGTACAGAGTGAGGGGGTCGAGCCCTACCGCCTCTGCCGGTACCGAGTGAGGGGGTCGAGCCCTACCGCCTCTGCCGGTACCGAGTGAGGGGGTCGAGCCCTACCGCCTTTGCCGGTACCGAGTGAGGGGGTCGAGCCCTACCGCCTCTGCCGGTACCGAGTGAGGGGGTCGAGCCCTACCGCCTCTGCCGGTACCGAGTGGGGGGGTCGAGCCCTACCGCCTCTGCCGGTACCGAGTGAGCAGAGACAGGGCGAAATTTGAACCATGTATGGGCAGGCTGATTGTACCTAAGTTGAGTGATCAACTTTGGTACAACCAGCCTGTCAGCTATTACAGCCACTAGCAGTAATCACCGTGTGGGGATGGCTCCCCCTACTGGGAGGACACAATTACTTTGTGGAAGGGATTCCCCCATCAAAACATGGTTGCAGGAAAGAGAATTGCTCCATTTATCACCGGCTTAAGCCATCCTGCAGTGTATAGATCTTGTGAAGGAAAATTATAGATATGCAAACAAAAATCAATCAAGACCACGAAAAAATAAAAATATATATATATATCCAGACACAGTAATTTTATCCAAAGATAAATTGATTCAGTTACGATATCTACATCACACATATTTTACTCCCAAAAGGCTTTTCTTGAAGCTGCTTGCTATGGGGGCACTCAAACATGCTCATTTCTGAGCCCTGCTCTCTGTGTCCATAAGACACAGTAAGTGTGGCTCAGCCCTGCCCCCGTTCCGTCCTCACTGGCTGTGATTGGCAGCAGCCGAAGCCAATGAGAAACGAGAGACATGGGTGAGCCTCGGCTTTCGTGCACGTCACTCATTTGAGATCAGGCTTAGGTAAGTAATGGGGGGCTGACTTGGAACCTGCAAACTGAATGCACATAGAATGCATGAAGATAAAAAAAACCTTCAGCCTTGAAAACCACTTTAAGAGGTGAGTAATAATTGATAATGAAATGAAGTTGTGGAAGCAGAAGAGAGTGAGCCAGAGCGCAAGCGGGCGACCCAAGAAGAGGAGGATCAGGGCTGCTTTGTGCAAAACCAAGCGGCTTGTGATGGGGGCGCCCAGAGTGCCAGCAGGGGACCATTAAACAGAACAGGTATATATAACATTATTTAAAACAAAAAACTGATTTTATAAACCTTTTAATGATACTGAATGTGACTACCGGTACATTTGTGAATTTGGCTGTTGCCTTTATTGAGAAGACCTGGTTTCTAACTGTAACCTCAGACGTGCGTTACAAAAAAGCAGCCTGAGAGCCACCCTGCGGATGGATGGAAAGCGTGGAATTTGTGACTTTTATTGTATTTTTTAGTGACCTTTCTGTAAACGTAATAACCATTACTGCTGATAAGCTTAGCCCCATTCTGACCAGTTATTACGAACACAAGACCTTGCCCCCCAGAAAAGACACACAGACTTGTTTAAATTAGAATTAGGGCAAGGCCACAGCTTTATTGAAATTACCAACTGTAACAATATTAAATTTCCACATAACGATGCTATTAGGTTTTGTAGGGGCCTGCTTCTTGTTCGAGTGGCCCTTGGCTGGCATGGATGGATCAGGGCTGGCTCGGTAAAGAAAGTTTGTAACGCCATGGATAGCTGGTCAGTTTCCACTGTCAGGGAGGCCTCATATTCTTCCGGTGACCTCTATTATCCAGGTCCTCTAACTTTCTCTGTAGTTCAATGAGCTGGTGAGAATACAGGAGAGAGTCTTCTTGAATGTCCCTGATGTCTTCATAATGGTGACTCACTTTCTCTTCCACCTCCAGGGGTGGTCTGCTACCCCTCTGAGCTAAACAAGGCAGATCACTGTTCTGACAGGGGAGAAGAGGGAGATCTTGTGTTCCTGCTAAGCAGGAACATGGATCTCTCTCTTCCCCCAGTCAGACCATCCCCCACACAGCAATCACCCCATAGAGACACATTTAACCCTTTGATTGCCCCTGATGTTAACCCTTCCCTTCCAGTGTTATTAGTACAGTACCAGTGCATATTTTTAGCACTGATCACTGAAATAATGTCACTTGTCCCTAAATAATTGTCAAAAGTGTCAGGTATCCGATTTGTCCGCCGCTATGTCGCAGTCCCGGTAAAAATCGCTAATCCAAAATAAAAATTCCATATAAATATCCCATAGTTTGTAAACACAATATCTTTTGCGCAAACCAATCAATATACGCTTATTGGGATTTTATTTGTTTTACCAAAAATATGTAGCAGAATACATGTTGGCCTAAATTGATGAAGAAATTCGATTTTTTTTCCATTTTTTTATTGGATATGTTTTGTAGCAGAAATTAAAAAATATTGTTTTTTGTTTTTTTTTTTCAAAATTGTCACTCATTTTTTGTTTATAGCACAAAAAAAAAACACAGAGGTGATTAAATACCACCAAAAGAAAGCTCTGTTTGTGGGGAAAAAAAAGACAGAAATTTTAGTTGGGTACAGCACTGCACGACCGCACAATTGTCAGTTAAAGTAACGCCGTGCCGTATTGTAAAAAATGGCCTGGTCATTAAGGGGGTAAAACCATCTGGGGCTGAAGTGGTTAAAGAGGAACTTCAGAGGTAGTGTTCTGCAATGCAAAGCCTGCTTGCTCACTGATTGTGGCAATGGGCCTTTAGGTCCACATTAAAGCAGAGCTCCACCCAAAAGAGGATCTTCCACTTATCTGTCTCCTCTCCCCCTCCGGTGCCATGTTTGGCACCTTTTGGGGGGGGGGGGGACCTGTTTTTACCTGTCCCCACTTCCGTCGGAGCTCACCACGGCAAGGTACATCAGAAGTTTGGCCCCCTCCTCCTGCTCCCCTCTGCTGCCGGGCCAGTAAGCGAGTGCAGCGGACATCGGAGCTTGATTTGGCTGCTCAGCATGCACCCAAGTGTTTCCATGTGTGAAGGTAACCTGAAGGAATAAAGTTTTTTTTTTTTTTTTGTCATTGGGGTCAGCACCTCATTTATTCGCTCAGCAGATGAGCTTTTGCCGAGCATTAAGAGATCCCAACACTCCCCTTTCTAGACGAGCACCCAAAAAGCTTGGGTCGCCATAAAGCCCCTTTCACTTTTTAAAAGCCCCAGATAGTCCTAACAGCACCTCTGTCTATTAAAAAAAAAAAAAAAAAAACATCAAGCCTTCAAGACCTTATTCAAATAAAGTTTTAGTATTTTTTCTTTAATCATGACAAGTAGATTGGGACCCCGGTTTAGTACCATGCAAAAGTAATTTTTAAAAAAATGTCCACACCCCTGGGAAACAGTTTTCTATGTGCCCTGTTCACACCATACATGTGCAGTGCTTTTCAGTAAAGTGCAGCTAAAAGGACATTGTATGAACAAGGCCTAAATGATAAAAATAAAAAAAATCTAGCCCTCACCATATAGCTGGCTAATCAACCTTCTTTTTCTTTTTGAGAGATGTGTTTAAAAAAAAAAGAAAAAAAATCTGGCCTCCTCCTGCCCTTATAACCGGCCAATCATGCTCCATTTTCTTTTTGAGAGATGTGTTTAAAAAAAAAAATCTGGTCCCCTCCTCCCCTTATAGCTGGCCAATCACGCCCCTTTTTGTGAGATGTGTTTTTTAAAAAAAATCCAGCCTCCTCCTCCCCTTATATTTGGACAATCATGCTCCTTTTATCTTTTTAAAGATGTGTTTAAAAACAAAAAAATCCGGCCTCCTCCTCCCCTTATAGCCGGGCCAATCACGCTCCTTTTTGCGAGATGTGTTTAAAAAAAAAACAAAATCTGGCCTCCTTCTCCCCTTATAGCCAGCCAATCACGACCCTTTTTGTGAGATGTGTTTTAAAAAAAAAAAAATCCGGCCTCCTCCTCCCCTTATATTTGGACAATCATGCTCCTTTATCTTTTTGAGAGTTGTGTTTTAAAAAAAAAGAAAAATCCGGCCTCCTCCTCCCCTTTATAGCCGGGCCAATCACGCTCCTTTTTGCGAGATGTGTTTAAAAAAAACTAAATCTGGCCTCCTCCTCCCCTTATAGCCAGCCAATCACGCCCCTTTTTGTGAGATGTGTTTTAAAAAAAAAACCTTATAGTATTCGTGTATGTATGTATATGTATATATATATATATATATATATATATATATATATATATATATATATATATATATATATATATATATATATGTGTTTCGGGAGGCACGCTCTCTTCCTCATATATACTAAGCATCCAATTTCTACAACATTTCCCCCCTGTTTATACTCATTTATGACAGTTCTGTCAGCACCTCAGCTTTTAGGAGTTCACCAAGGTCCGTCATATAGTTCATACATGAGAGTCTGGGGTATGATTCTTGTACTCGTCCTCATCTAGTTCAGAGTGAAGTCCCAAATATAGTTCATTTAAATCCTTTTGGAGAAACATAGTTTTTGTCAAAGATGAATCAATGAATCGCTGAAGGAGTCCTCGGACACAGGGAATGCAACAGCAACCACACAGGGTTAGCACAGTGGCGGCCATTACTATCGAGATCAACATATATTCCTTATCAGCTCACCCCACTTACCGAACCATGAAAGAGTCCAGTCAGGGGGTTTTCCACGCCAGAATTTTTTTGCCAGTGCTTCAGACAGCATCTGCAATCCTTGCAGGGCCTTCGTTATGCTACCATCGGGGGCTGTATTGTTAGGAAAGAAGGTGCAACAAAAGGCCTTGAACATCTTGCACACACCTTCCTTCTCTGCTAACAGCATATCAAGAGCAATACGATTCTGCCAGGCTGTCAATAAGGTTGCATCCAGTTGGCTGGCCACTCCTAGAATGGCATCTCTGGTGTAGTTCACAAACATTTGCTGATTATAATAGATGTCGTTTATCCAATCGACATTTTTGTTAGGTTGAACCCCCAAGAAGATGGAGGTGAATCCGGCTGATATCTTGTCCTGTGCTTTGAATTCATCAGGGACTCCTCATGGTACTCCGATAAAATCAGTGTAGACTCGATTTGATTGTCAAATGATCCTTGTAGTGCGTCTTTCTTTATTCGAAAGTGTTGTTTCTTCAACTGCGGCATCTTCATCTCATCACCGACAGGTATCCCTTTCCATTTGGGAGGGAGTTTGTTTCTAAGTTTCATATCCCCACACAGCCACCAAACATCAGCTAACTGTTTCTTTTGGTTCTGAAACCAATCTGCTGGTAAGGTGGGTTACTGGTTAATATATTTTATAAGCAGTAAGTCGGGGTGTAAGTCTCCTACATTTCACTCTACGTGCTGACAAAGCAGATAAAATTTCCTAAAACTGCCCTAACAGAGGGGGGTATGCTCTGCATCTTGGTGACTGAATACAATTTTTGCTCTTCCCTACACTCAGTGTTTGTGAGTTTTTCCTTGAACTTTCTTATTATACATATCACATCATATTATACATATCATATTATTATACATATCATATTATACATATCAGGTTTGTTTCATCCGTTAGGAAAGGAACAGTCGCTAGCTGGGGCCTTGAGTTGGCACATGAGATACAATTTCCCAGCCCTTGGGTTTTGGTTGTCCATCTGACCCATTCTACACACTAATTTTTATCCCCAAACCCTGTTTCTATACTTAACTGTTCTTTGTAAATAAAATTAGTTTTAAACAAGTCTGGACAAAACCTTATTAATAGCATGCTAATAACTGAAAGTGCAACTTATATACCTAACTTATAGGTTCCTGAATCCTCCTTTGTTGCATTTTTCAAAACCAATAACAGTTGGTTATAGCTATTCCCCTGTGGTGGCAGTTTATGCAAACTTAAACGCTGCACTAAACTTTTTTGTTGGGGAGTCTGGGCTGAAGAGGTTAGGTAACCATCTAAATCTGTAATCCACCATACTCCAGACCATGAAAAACAGGTGGCAGTTTCACACACATATATTTTTCGTAATTGCTATATCTAAATATCCAGTTGCGTGAGCATTCTATTACCTGACAGACAACAAATTTGACTGCTATAATAGATGCTTCACTTATGGTGATGGTTAGATCACCATTGGGCATTTATGGCAGTTCTCTCTTGTGTAACCCTTTATCCTGTTTTTGGGTCCTAGAGTTTAGATCCAAAAATATCAGTGCTAATGCTATAATACTTCCCACTATCATTATCCCTATTAGGAATCCGCCCATCCATGTTTTAATAAAGCACCCTGGTTCTAACAGTACCGCCCCTATGAGCCTATATTGTGCCATGTTTCTTCACCGGGTTTGAGACGGGTGGTCCCTATTGGAGTCACCCCCTTTTGTAGCCGGACTTTCACTGAAGACTCTGTGGGCGTTCCCAGGTCTGGCCCTAGAATCTTTGCCTCTTTACAATGTGAGAGGTGGATCCAGGGTACTCTTTCTGCTATCTTGACTACTGTGGGCTTAGGTACATTGGGCAGAGGTCCCTTACCAGGGACTTTACCCATCTTAAACAGAACAACAGTTAAGCAAAGCACTAAATATTATGCTGTCAGTGTCTATTCTTTACTAGATGGCTGCCATGCACTGGCAGACACTGCTGATACCTTTTTTTTTTTTTTTTTTAGTTCAGAAGTTTATCACTTAAAGACGCAGACACCACAATAAACCTATTCTACTTAAATTCAGATTACATATATTTGGTATTCTCATTTTTTTTTTCTTGTTTCACACATCTCTGGGCCATATTAACGTGCGCACGGAGTTAGTTAAGGTCTTCTCACACAGACACTTATACACAATACTTTTGTTAACTCGCAGACATACACAGACTCTGAGCGGTTTACTGCACTTCTTCAACCCTCCTAGTTCTGTGTTCTACTAAAAAATATTGATATTCTTACTTATACACAATATTTTTGTTAACTCGCAGACATACACAGACTCTCTAAGAGTTCTGTGTTGTGCTAAAAAATATTGGTATTCTTATGAAGATCTTCTCACACAGACACTTCTACATACACAGACTCTCTAACCAAATTAAAACAAATTATAAGTCACTCTTACCTTGAACCAGAATGGGTCTTTTATTTGGCCAATTCTTGGGAACCCGTCACCTGATAGGGACCAGTTGGTAGACCGGCCTCTGTTGACGTCAATTCAGACGGAGGACTTCTGCAGTAAAAGAATCCCATGTGTTGGGACTCCCCGTACGGTAACAGTCACCTGTGATCTGGTCCCATCACAGGATCTTGAGTCCTGGCTCGAAGGACAAAGTTTGTGAGGGAAATTGACCTTAGACCATACTCAGGATCAAGTTAAGAAGTTTATTTACTGGTACGAGGAGACAAGGTACAAAAGTACAAACTTGTCTAATTATTCCAAAATTCCTGATCCAAAAATATTAGTACTAATGCTATAAAACTTCCCACTATCATTATCCCTATTAGGAATCTGCCCATCCTTGTTTTGATAAAGCACCCTGGTTCTAACAGTTGTCTTTCCCTAAGCTGTTTTACCGCCCCTATGAGCCTATATTGTGCCATGTTTCTTCACCGGGTTTGAGACGGGTGGTCCCTATTGGAGTCACCCCCCTTTGTAGCCGGACTTTCACTGAAGACTCTGTGGGCGTTCCCTGGTCTGGCCCTAGATTCTTTGCCTTTTTACAATGTGAGAGGTGGATCCAGGGTACTCTTTCTGCTATCTTGACTACTGTGGGCTTAGGTACATTGGGCAGAGGTCCCTTACCAGGGACTTTACCCATCTTAAACAGAACAACAGTTAAGCAAAGCACTAAATATTATGGTTTCAGTGTCTATTCTTTACTAGAAGGCTGCCATGCACTGGCAGACACTGCTGATACCTTTTTTTTTTTTTTAGTTCAGAAGTTTATCACTTAAAGATGCAGACGCCACAATAAACCTATTCTATTTAAATTCAGATAACATATATTTGGTATTCTCATTTTTTTTTCTTGTTTCACACATCTCTGGCCCATATTAACGTGCGCACGGAGTTAGTTAAGGTCTTCTCACACAGACACTTATACACAATACTTTTGTTAACTCGCAGACATACACAGACTCTCTGAGCGGTTTACTGCACTTCTTCAACCCTCCTAGTTCTGTGTTCTACTAAAAAATATTGATATTCTTACACTTATACACAATATTTTTGTTAACTTGCAGACATACACAGACTCTCTAAGAGTTCTGTGTTCTACTAAAAAATATTGGTATTCTTATGAAGATCTTCTCACACAGACACTTCCACATACACAGACTCTATCCAAATTAAAACAAATTATAAGTCACTCTTACCTGGAACCAGAATGGGTCTTTTATTCTGCCAATTCTTGGGAACCCATCACCTAATAGGGACCAGTTGGTAGACCGGCCTCTGTTGACGTCAATTCAGACGGAGGACTTCTGCAGTAAAAGAATCCCATGTGTTGAGACTCCCCGTACGGTAACGGTCACCCGTGATCTGGTCCCGTCACAGGATCTTGGGTTCTGGCTCGAGGGACCAAGTTTGTGAGGGAAATTCACCTTAGACCGCACTCTAATTTCACACACATCTAATTTCATGACGACCTATCATACTTTGAAGGCACTGGAGCACCAGTACAAAGGAAACGCCCATAAAATGACCCCATTTTGAAAAGCATACACCACAATGTATATTCTATGAGGCATTATGAGACTTTTTAACATGTCATTTTTTTTCCACAAGTTTTTTGAAAATGTGGAAAGAAAATTAAAACTTTTTTTTTCACACAAATTTGTCCATTTAGCAGGGATACTGTCTGCAAAGCCAAAGCATTGGTCCAGGTAGCAGGCAGAGATATGATCTATAAAGTCCTGGGTCATTACATGCAGCGATATGGTCAGCACAGCCAAAAGATTGATCCAGGCAGCGGGAAGGACCATCAAGCTTAAGGCCTCTGTCAGAAAGGAATGGGGACAAGGGTAGAGGCTTCTCCCACCCAAATCTCTTTGAAGCCTCCGGATTCCAGACCCTGTACTGGGAACACAGAAAACCAAAAACAGTTTTTCTATACTCCAAAGACTATTCTGAAACCCCTCACATATGTGAGACCCCTGTGTACTAAAGTAGAAGGGCATAGGATCATTCCAAGTGGCAGGCAAAAAACATGGTCGATTAGCAGGCCGAGGTCGGTGCACTTGGAAGTCAGAAACTTGTTTTAAAACGGCAGACAAAAGCATCATCGGTAAACAGGCCAGGGTCAGTTAACGTGTAAAAGCAGTATATATCCTAACTTATCTATATATCCTATCTTATCTATATATCCTATCTTATCCTAACTAATTTTTTTTTTTTTTTTGTTTTTTTTTTTTTTTTTTTTGGGGGGGTTTGGGTTTTTTTTTTGTTTTTTTTTTGGGGGGGGGGTTGGGTTTTTTTTTTTTTTTTTTTGTTTTTTTTTTTTTTTTTTGGGGGGGTTTGGGTTTTTTTTTTGTTTTTTTTTTTTGGGGGGGGGTTGGGTTTTTTTTTTTTTTTTTGTTTTTTTTTTTTTTTTCAACCAACACTGTTGTCGCCTTCTTCATTCCATCGCTCATGTATGTAAAGTCTTTGAAAAACTCCTGCTCAATTGAGCAAATTGGTATCTCCAGGTCCTTGGACAGAAATGTATTCACTTCAATGATTTCTTCCAGTGGTTCCTCAAAAATAGGCTCTGATATAGTTGGTCCTCTTTCTATTTCTGCCCAGTCAATCCCCTTGAAGAAAGAGTGTGATCTGAGATTGCGCACTAGGTATGCACGTTCCTCTTGGTCATGCCAAAAAAGTCTGTGTATGAGTTCATACAGGGGAAAGTCCATGTCGAATGGGAAACTGGTTGACATGGTGTGAATGTTGTCAGCCAACTGCTGTCGATTCTCCACTCCAGTATAGAAAGGATGGAATCCTACGGCCATCTCATATACTATTATCCCAAATGAGAAATAGTCTGCTGGGTAATAGTATGGCTTATAAGCATAGACTTCAGGGGCCATGTAACTTGGTGTCCCCACACGCTCTCTGACTCTGTTGGACTCTGTGACACAAGTTGCCGCCAAACCAAAATCGGCAATTTTGGCAACACCTTCATTATCCAGAAGAATGTTCTCCGGTTTTAGATCCCTGTGAAGAATCTGAAGAGAATGAAGGTATTGCAGTCCACACAGAATTTCGGCAGTAAGATGTTTTAAGGTCACTTCTTTAAATGGAGCTGAAGACTTTATGAATGCACTGAGATCCCCTCCACCCAGGAACTCCATAACAAAGACCAGATGAGCCTTTGTTTGAAAGGAGCAGTAGAGATGTGCAAAAAATGGGGAGCCGCTGCATGTTTCCATTATGTAGCGCTCTTCAAGGGCACAGCTAGGATCTTCAGCAAGTAGTTTTTGTTTTTTAACAATTTTTACTGCCAGCTTTTTGTCAATGAAGGGATGAGAGGCCAAAAACACTTTTCCATAGGACCCCTGTCCAAGCATTCTATGAAAGGTGAAACTTTCCATGGTAGGTTTGTCAGACTCGTAGGTAGGTAAAGTATCGTCGCCTTCACTGTTGTCCGTTTTGTTGTCCTTATTGGATTTGGTCAGTGAAGTCTTTATGATTTCACTGGTGACTGGTTTGTTGTCCTTGTTACTTGCAGCCAGTGAAGTCTTCTCATCCTCACTATTGGCTGATTTTTTGTCTTTGTTGGATTTGGCCAGTGGAGCTTCCTCGCCCACACTGGTGACTGGTTTGTTGTCCTCCTTGGATTTTGGCAGCGAAGTCTCCTCGTTTTCACTGGTGACTTGCTTGTTGTCCTTGTTAGTTGTAGCCAGTGAAGTCTTCTCATCCTCACTGTTGGCTGATTTTTTGCCCTCATTGGATGTGACCATTAAAGCCTCCTCGCTCTCACTGGTAACTGAAGTTATGGGAGGTTTCTTGTCCTCCATGGATGTAGCCGGTGGAATTGGCTTTGTGTCTTGGTTGAATGAGATAACATTTTTGCCTGGAGAGAGAGAAAAAAAAAAGTATTACTTCTACTTGAACATCATTTATATGAAAAATAATATACAGTCATTTAATTGTGTCATGTAAGTGACTCTGTGTTGTGAGACTAATATTGTGTCACACATTTCTCTTTTATGGCAGTTTTATACATACATGGACAATATGGTGATTCTCAGCCCTGGATATCTATTCTCAATACATGGCATTTATATGCCCCCATGACACCACTAAAAGCTATTAAACACTGAGTAACCATACTTAACCCTTTCACTCTCAGGCCCGTACATCATACAGGCTTGACAAGAGGGGGTGGGTGTAAACCCCTCAATGTCAGATCCATAGGACACAGGGAGGCGCTCACACTGACTTTGTATTCATTCATAGACCATGTATGTCTCCTGCACACCTGACCCCTGCAGCCCAACTGTCCCCTGCAGCCCAACTGTCACCTGAATTCACATAACGGCAGGCTGACAAATGTAATAACAAGTGCTATTACTGGCTGGACCTCCAGGTATGAGACTTTACAACAGATTCATAAAAACTCATCCCCCATCCGTATTCTCCATGGAAAGATTTCCCCTCTATTCCTGTCCTGATGGCAGCCCACAATGTTGGCTTTTCCATTTCTTTCTATCATCCTAGTGACATTGGTGATCAGAACAAATATAGAAGGAGAATCTCTGTAACGGGACATAAAAAGTGTTAAAAACCGGACAGAGGTTCTAACCTTTCCCTACTCTCTGTCTAGTGACCTCCTATGTATATATATATATATATATATATATATATATATATAGTGTCCCCAATATATATATATATGTATTTGGGTGATAAATGTTGTATTGTGTGCTTTGCATTTTATCTCATTATTCTAATACTTACTATCTGTGTCTTCCAACTTTGTGTGAAGAAAGGGGCAAAATCTACCCAGAAATTTCCAAATTCTCTTCCCATTTGCCCTAAGTCTATCCCTTTTAGGGGCAGACTCATGGGGCTGTGGGGTTGGTCTGTGGTCCTCTGTTAAGAGTCCCGCTCGTAGTAATATTACAGACTCCTCCTTGTTGGTTTTCAGGAGATCCATCGCATCATATCCTCTCTTTCTCACAGTCAGCCAGTTCATGATTACAAATCACAAAGCAAAGCCTCAGAGAGAAAGAGAACACAACCACCTCTAGCAGAGTACAACGATGGAATGGCTCAAGGATGCTCTGCGAGCTCTATTTATAGGCAGCAGCTGATCACATGGCGGAGCCATGTGATGACAGTTAAGAAAACAAGGTCACATGACCTTTTTTTTTTTTTTTTTTTTTTTACCAGAGACATGACTATATAGGGAAAAAACATTGTTTATCCTATCTGGTGTTTATATGTCAGATTTTTTTGGCAAATTTTTTTTTAACTAAAAGAAATATGGAACATCTTTGCTCAGCTTACATCTGAATTATTCATTTTTTCTGTATCCAGCACATAATAAAATCATTTTATTTCTGTCTATGGACACAATTCACAAAGCTATAACATTAGGACAAGGTTGTATTTTTATCCCTGTAACAGTCATGTTCAGATCTGCTGGCTCCCAACTGAAATTACTGGTCATGTGATCTTAGCCTGGTGATGGAAATACAAAATGTTGGCCATATAGTTTTTAACCCTTTGAGTGCCAGTCTGTAATATTCCCTCATTATAGGGACATTGTTCAGATTTCAGCACTGTGATAGTGTGAATGCCAATCGGTTATGTAATACTGTACACTAATGGATTTCATATCTTTTTTCCTTCTTTGATAAATAGAACCTTATTTTGGTGGTGTTTATTATCCTTTTTTTTTTTTTTTGTTACTATATAATAAAAAAGAAAAATTTAACAATATGATAGTTCTTCAGCCCTGGGTATCTAGTCTCGGTACATGGCTTTTATAAGTCCACATCCCTAACAGATATTAAATGCTGAGTAACCATACTTAAATTTTCAGGCCTCAAAACATAGGAATCCTAATGTGATATCTGACCACACTGAGATCTTAGTGCCAATGACCACAGATCAGCTACAAAGAGGAAGCCATACTGGGCTCATTACATACTGTGCTTTCTGCTAAGTAGCTCTTGTACTCTAGGGCTTCTTCACACCATATCCATTGAGCTGTGTTTTTCTGCACACCACCGCGCATGTATGGTGTGAAAAAATTCCTATGCCCAGTACACATAAGAGACATCGGCTGCTTCAATAAAAACCGGCCAACAGGCTTTACTGTCCTCCCTCTCAATGCAATCCCATTTGCAGACCCCGGCTGTTCCTTTATGTTCCGTACAGAGATTACTTCAGTCCTACCCACATGGAAGAAAAATATATTTAAAATATATTTTAAAAAAACATTTTTTATTTTTCCCAAATATATTGGACATATATTTAAAATGCTACAATTTTGGCCATATTCAATATATTTCTAAAATTTTTATCCCAAATATATTGGAAATATATTTGAAATGCTACAATTTTGGCCATTTTCAATATATTTCAAAATATTTTTTCCCTAAATATATTGGAAATACGTTTTTCTTCCATATGGGTATTGAGGAGCTGCCACTAAAGTATATGGACTATTACAGACTCTTATGGACATTTAGGGTATTTTTACAAATCCAATTATTATTTTTTATCGTATATGCATTATGACAAGTAGTTGCTTTTGATTATTCTATACTCCTCTTTGCACCATTTTCACTTATATCAATTCCATCATTCTGCTTATTGTATTTTGAAAATATTTCTAATCTTCTGTATTTGGTGTTCTCTCAGTAGTTGTAATTTAATCAGAGTATAGCATCAAGTCAGTTAAACTCCCGGAATATTGATCTGGTCAGTTAAGTGGCAGATGGGGTTGTTAATCAGTTTCAGCTGCTTTGGTGTTAATGAAATTAACCTCTTGCAGACCGCTGCATGACTATATACGGCGGCGGTCAGCCCCTCCTAGGCAAAGTGACGTATATATACATCACTCGCCTGCGAGCCAATAGGGGGCAAGCGCACGCTGCTGGAGGCGCGCTCCCGCCCCCGCTCATTCTCGGATAACTCCAGCGCGAGTGACCGCCGGCTCGGATGTCCGCCGGTCATTTGCGATCATCCGTTACAGAGGGTGAAAGGCAGTCAGCCAATGTAAACAATGCCGCCCGTCATTCTCCCTGGTGTAACTGCAGAGATCATATGATTCTGCTTTAGGATCGTTTGTCTCTGTGGTTACTTGAAAAGCCACGCCCCTTTACAGTAAGAAGCACGCCCCTAGGGACACATTTAACCCCTGCCTCTTCAATAAAGTTAACCCCTTCCCTGCCAGTGTCATTTTTACAGTAACAGTGCATATGTATAGCACTGATTACTGTAGTAATGTCACTGGTACCATCAAAAATGTCAGTCAAGGGTCCGATCTGTCCGCCGCAATGTCGCAGTCCCACAAAAAAAATCGTAGATCTCTGCCATTACTCGTTAAAAAAAAAAAACACAAAAAATGACAGAAATCTTTCCCTTAGTTAGTAAAGGCAATAACTTTTGCGCAAACCAATCAAAATACGCTTATTGCGATTTTTTTTTTTTTTACCAAACATATGTAGCAGAAAACAAATTGGCCAAAAATGTTAAAAAATTTAGATTTTTACATTTTTTTGGGGGGAATTTCATATAAAAAAAAATGTGAAAAATATTGTTATTTTTGCAAAATTGACGCTATTTTTGTTTATAGCGCATGATCAAAAAATCGCACAGGTGATCAAATACCACCAAAAGAAAGCTCTGTTTGTGGGAAAAAAAGGACATCAATTTCATTTGGGTACAACGTCACACGGCCACGCAATTGTCCATTAAAATCACACAGTGCCGAATCGCAAAATAGGCCCTGGTCAGGAAGGGGGTAAAATCTTCTGGTGCTTAAGTGGTTAACAGGTGCACTAGATGGGCAACAATGAGACGACCTCCAAAACAGGAAAAGTTTTACAGATGGAGACCAGTAAAAAAAAATCCCTACTCATCTTTTCTGATTGTTTTTCACTAGTTTTGCGTTTGGCCAATGTCAGTATCACTACTGGTAGCATGAGGTGATACCTGGACCCTATAGAGGTGTATATGTATGTAGGTATGTATATATATATATATATATATATATATATGTGTTTGTGTGTGTGTGTATATATATATATATATATATATATATATATATATACACACATTGTAGCGGGCCTCATTCCTATTGATTGTATACACAGCCTGTCACTGGGGAGGCGCTCACACTGACTTTGTATTCATTCATAGACCATGTATGTCTCCTGCACACCTGACCCCTGCAGCCCAACTGTCACCTGAATTCACATAACGGCAGGCTGACAAATGTAATCACAAGTGCTATTACTGGCTGGACCTCCAGGTATGAGACTTTACAACAGATTCATAAAAACTCATCCCCCATCCGTATTCTCCATGGGAAGATTTCCCCTCTATTCCTGTCCTGATGGCAGCCCACAATGTTGGCTTTTCCATCACTTTCTATCCTGGTGACATTGGTGATCAGAAGAAATATAGAGGGAGAATCTCTGTAAGGGGACATAGAAAGTGTTAAAAACCAGACAGAGGTTCTAACTCTTCCCTACTCTGTCTAGTGACCTCCTATGTATATATATATATATATATATATATATATATATATATATATATAGTGTCCCCAATATATATGTATGTATTTGGGTGATATATGTTGTATTGTGTGCTTTGCATTTTATCTCATTATTCTAATACTTACTATCTGTGTCTTCCAACTTTGTGTGAAGAAAGGGGCAAAATCTACCCAGAAATTTCCAAATTCTCTTCCCATTTGCCCTAAGTCTATCCCTTTTAGGGGCAGACTCTTGGGGCTGTGGGGTTGGTCTGTGGTCCTCTGTTAAGAGTCCCGCTCGTAGTAATATTACAGACTCCTCCTTGTTGGTTTTCAGGAGATCCATCGCATCATATCCTCTCTTTCTCACAGTCAGCCAGTTCATGATTACAAATCACAAAGCAAAGCCTCAGAGAGAAAGAGAACACAACCACCTCTAGCAGAGTACAACGATGGAATGGCTCAAGGATGCTCTGCGAGCTCTATTTATAGGCAGCAGCTGATCACATGGCGGAGCCATGTGATGACAGTTAAGAAAACAAGGTCACATGACCTTTTTTTTTTTTTTTTTTACCAGAGACATGACTATATAGGGAAAAAACATTGTTTATCCTATCTGGTGTTTATATGTCAGATTTTTTTGGCAAATTTTTTTTAACTAAAAGAAATATGGAACATCTTTGCTCAGTTTACATCTGAATTATTCATTTTTTCTGTATCCGGCACATAATAAAATCATTTTATTTCTGTCTATGGACACAATTCACAAAGCTATAACATTAGGACAAGGTTGTATTTTTATCCCTGTAACAGTCATGTTCAGATCTGCTGGCTCCCAACTGAAATTACTGGTCATGTGATCTTAGCCTGGTGATGGAAATACAAAATGTTGGCCATATAGTTTTTAACCCTTTGAGTGCCAGTCTGTAATATTCCCTCATTATAAGGACATTGTTCAGATTTCAGCACTGTGATAGTGTGAATGCCAATTGGTTATGTAATACTGTACACTAATGGATTTCATATCTTTTTTTCTTCTTTGATAAATAGAACCTTATTTTGGTGGTGTTTATTATCCTTCTTTTTTTTTTTTTTGTGTTACTATATAATAAAAAAGAAAAATTTAACAATATGGTAGTTCTTCAGCCCTGGGGATCTAGTCTCGGTACATGGCTTTTATAAGTCCACATCCCTAACAGATATTAAATGCTGAGTAACCATACTTAAATTTTCAGGCCTCAAAACATAGGAATCCTAATGTGATATCTGACCACACTGAGATCTTAGTGCCAATGACCACAGATCAGCTACAAAGAGGAAGCCATACTGGGCTCATTACATACTGTGCTTTCTGCTAAGTAGCTCTTGTACTCTAGGGCTTCTTCACACCATATCCATTGAGCTGTGTTTTTCTGCACACCACCGCGCATGTATGGTGTGAAAAAATTCCTATGCCCAGTACACATAAGAGACATCGGCTGCTTCAATAAAAACCGGCCAACAGGCTTTACTGTCCTCCCTCTCAATGCAATCCCATTTGCAGACCCCTGCTGTTCCTTTATGTTCCCTACAGAGATTACTTCAGTCCCATTGAGGAGCTGTCACTTAAGTATATGGACTATTACAGACTCTTATGGGCTTTTAGGTTATTTTTACAAATCCAATTATTATTTTTTATCGTATATGCATTATGACAAGTAGTTGCTTTTGATTATTCTATACTCCTCTTTGCACCATTTTCACTTATATCAATTCCATCATTCTGCTTATTGTATTTTGAAAATATTTCTAATATTCTGTATTTGGTGTTCTCTCAGTAGTTGTAATTTAATCAGAGTATAGCATCAAGTCAGTTAAACTCCTGGAATATGAATCTGGTCAGTTAAGTGGCAGATGGGGTTGTTAATCAGTTTCAGCTGCTTTGGTGTTAATGAAATTAACAGGTGCACTAGATGGGCAACAATGAGACGACCTCCAAAACAGGAAAAGTTTTACAGATGGAGACCAGTAAAAAAAAATTCCCTACTCCATCTTTTCTGATTTGTTTTCACAAGTTTTGCATTTGGCCAATGTCAGTATCACTACTGGTAGCATGAGGGGATACCTGAACCCTGTAGAGGTGTATATGTATGTAGGTATGTGTGTGTATATGTGTATATATATGTGTGTGTGTATACAGCTGCAAGAAAAAGTATGTGAACCCTTTGGAATGATATGGATTTCTGCATAAATTGGTCATTAAATGTGATCTGATCATCATCTAAGTCACAACAATAGACAATCACAGTCTGCCTAAACTAATAACACACAAAGAATGAAATGTTGCCATGTTTTTGTTGAACACACCATGTTACTTTTTTCACCTGCAATGTGAATGTTATGTGAACCCTTGGATTTAATGACTGGTTGAACCTCCTTTGGCAGCAATAACTTCAACCAAACGTTTCCTGTAGTTGCAGATCAGACGTGCACAACGGTCAGGAGTAATTCTTGACCATTCCTCTTTACAGAACTGTTTCAGTTCAGCAATATTCTTGGGATGTCTGGTGTGAATCGCTTTCTTGAGGTCATGCCACAGCATCTCAATCGGGTTGAGGTCAGGACTCTGACTGGGCCACTTCAGAAGGTGTATTTTCTTCTGTTTAAGCCATTCTGTTGTTGATTTACTTCTATGCTTTGGGTCATTGTCCTTTTGCAACACCCATCTTCTGTTGAGCTTCAGCTGGTAGACAGATGGCCTTAAGTTCTCCTGCAAAATGTCTTGATAAACTTGGGAATTCATTTTTCCTTCGATGATAGCAATCTGTCCAGGCCCTGACGCAGCAAAGCAGTCGCAAACTATGATGCCCCCACCACCATACTTCACAGTTGGGATGAGGTTTTGATGTTGGTGTGCTGTGCCTCTTTTTTCACCACACATAGTGTTGTGTGTTTCTTTCAAACAACTCAATTTTGGTTTCATCTGTCCACAGAATATTTTGCCAGTACTGCTGTGGAACATCCAGGTGCTCTTGTGCAAACTTCCTCTTTGGTATCCTCCCATGAAATCCATTCTTGTTTAGTGTTTTACGTATTGTAGATTTGCTAACAGGGATGTTAGCATTTGCCAGTGACTTTTGTAAGTCTTTAGCTGACACTCTAGGATTCTTCTTCACCTCATTGAGCAGTCTGCACTGTGCTCTTGCAGTCATCTTTACAGGACGGCCACTCCTAGGGAGAGTAGCAGCAGTGCTGAACTTTCTCCATTTATAGACAATTTGTCTTACCGTGGACTGATGAACAGCAAGGCTTTTGGAGATACTTTTATAACCCTTTCCAGCTTTATGCAAGTCAACAATTATTAATCGTAGGTCTTCTGAGAGCTCTTTTGTGCGAGGCATCATTCACATCAGGCAATGCTTCTCGTGAAAAGCAAACCCAGAACTTGTTTGTGTTTTTCATAGGGCAGGGCAGCTGTAACCAACACCTCCAATCTCATTTCATTGATTGGACTCCAGTTGGCTGACATCACTCCAATTAGCTCTTGGAGATGTCATTATTCTAGGGGTTCACATACTTTTTTCCACCTGCACTGTGAATGTTTACATGGTGTGTTCAATAAAAACATGGCAACATTTCATTCTTTGTGTGTTTATTAGTTTAAAGTGGAGTTCCACCCATTTTTGGAACTTTAGATCTATGTAATCCCCTTTAAAATGGCTTTTACTAATGGAAAATTTTTTTTTTTTTTTTTGCTAGTAAATACCTTAATTTCGGCTTTATTCCTCCTCACCTCACTTCCTGGTCCGATCGGCGATGACGTCATTCGGCGATCCGCAGTGTCTGCTGGGATATATTCTATTCCAGAAATCTCGCAGTAGCTGTATCTGTACTGAGCCGTGCCTGCCCCGCCTCCGCCCCGCCTCCGCCTCGCCTCCTCTAATTGAGTTGCATTGTATGAATGTATTAAGGCTGTTCTCTGCCCCGCCTCCGCCCCGCCTCCTCTCATTGAGTTGCATTGTATGAATGTATTAAGGCTGTTCTCTGCCCCGCCTCCTCTCATTGATTTGTAAGAGGAGGCGGGGCGGAGGCGGGGCAGAGAACGGCCTTAATACATTCATACAATGCAACTCAATGAGAGGAGGCGGGGCGGAGGCAGGGCGGAGGCGGGGCAGGCACGTCTCAGTACAGATACAGCTACTCCGAGATTTCTGGAATTGAATACATCCCAGCAGACACTGCGGATCGCCGAATGACGTCATCGCCGATCGGACCAGGAAGTGAGGAGAGGAGCAATAATGCCGAAATTAAGGTACTTACTAGCAAAAAAAAAAAAAAAAAGTTTCCATTGGTAAAAGCCGTTTTAAAGGGGATTACATACAGCTATGTATTCCAACCTATTAAAAATGGGTGGAACTCCGCTTTAAGCAGACTGTGATTGTATATTGTTGTGACTTGGATGATGATCAGATCACATTTTATGACCAATTTGTGCAGAAATCTATATCATTCCAAAGGGTTCACATACTTTTTCTTGCAGTTGTATGTATGTATGTGTGTATGTGTATATATATATATATATATATATATATATATATATACACACATTGTAGCGGGCCTCATTCCTATTGATTGTATACACAGCCTGTCACTGGGGAGGCGCTCACACTGACTTTGTATTCATTCATAGACCATGTATGTCTCCTGCACACCTGACCCCTGCAGCCCAACTGTCACCTGAATTCACATAACGGCAGGCTGACAAAAGCTGCTGCTAATCACAAGTGCTATTACTGGCTGGACCTCCAGGTATGAGACTTTACAACAGATTAATAAAAACTCATCCCTCATCCGTATTCTCCATGGAAAGATTTCCCCTCTATTCCTGTCCTGATGGCAGCCCACAATGTTGGCTTTTCCATCACTTTCTATCCTGGTGACATTGGTGATCAGAAGAAATATAGAGGGAGAATCTCTGTAACGGGACATAGAAAGTGTTAAAAACCAGACAGAGGTTCTAACTCTTCCCTACTCTCTGTCTAGTGACCTCCTATGTATATATATATATATATAGTGTCCCCAATATATATGTATGTATTTGGGTGATAA
This sequence comes from Pelophylax lessonae, assembly GCF_965119305.1. Taxonomy (NCBI): domain Eukaryota; kingdom Metazoa; phylum Chordata; class Amphibia; order Anura; family Ranidae; genus Pelophylax; species Pelophylax lessonae. The sequence continues at coordinate 70,336,824 of NC_138777.1, forward strand.
ATGTTGTATTGTGTGCTTTGCATTTTATCTCATTATTCTAATACTTACTATCTGTGTCTTCCAACTTTGTGTGAAGAAAGGGGCAAAATCTACCCAGAAATTTCCAAATTCTCTTCCCATTTGCCCTAAGTCTATCCCTTTTAGGGGCAGACTCTTGGGGCTGTGGGGTTGGTCTGCGGTCCTCTGTTAAGAGTCCCGCTCGTAGTAATATTACAGACTCCTCCTTGTTGGTTTTCAGGAGATCCATCGCATCATATCCTCTCTTTCTCACAGTCAGCCAGTTCATGATTACAAATCACAAAGCAAAGCCTTAGAGAGAAAGAGAACACAACCACCTCTAGCAGAGTACAACGATGGAATGGCTCAAGGATGCTCTGCGAGCTCTATTTATAGGCAGCAGCTGAGGGGGGCGGAGCCAGGTGATGGCAGTTAAGAAAACAAGGTCACATGACCTTTTTTTTTTTTTACCAGAGTCATAACTATATAGGGAAAAAACATTGTTTATCCTATCTGGTGTTTATATGTCAGATTTTTTTGGCAAGTTTTTTTTTAACTAAAAGAAATATGGAACATCTTTGCTCAGCTTACATCTGAATTATATATTTTTTCTGTAATCGGCACATAATAAAATCATTTTATTTCTGTCTATGGACACAATTCACAAAGCTATAACATTAGGACAAGGTTGTATTTTTATCCCTGTAACAGTCATGTTCAGATCTGCTGGCTCCCAACTGAAATTACTGGTCATGTGATCTTAGCCTGGTGATGGAAATACAAAATGTTGGCCATATAGTTTTTAACCCTTTGAGTGCCAGTCTGTAATATTCCCTCATTATAGGGACATTGTTCAGATTTCAGCACTGTGATAGTGTGAATGCCAATTGGTTATGTAAAATAAAATCTTTTTTTCTTTTTTGATAAATTGAACCTTATTTTGGTGGTGTTTATTATCCTTTTTTTTTTTTTTGTTACTATATAATAAAAAAGAAAAATTTAACAATATGATAGTTCTTCAGCCCTGGGTATCTAGTCTCGGTACATGGCTTTTATAAGTCCACATCCCTAACAGATATTAAATGCTGAGTAACCATACTTAAATTTTCAGGCCTCAAAACATAGGAATCCTAATGTGATATCTGACCACACTGAGATCTTAGTGCCAACGACCACAGATCAGCTACAAAGAGGAAGCCATACTGGGCTCATTACATACTGTGCTTTCTGCTAAGTAGCTCTTGTACTCTAGGGCTTCTTCACACCATATCCATTGAGCTGTGTTTTTCTGCACACCACCGCGCATGTATGGTGTGAAAAAATTCCTATGCCCAGTACACATAGGAGACATCGGCTGCTTCAATAAAAACCGGCCAACAGGCTTTACTGTCCTCCCTCTCAATGCAATCCCATTTGCAGACCCCTGCTGTTCCTTTATGTTCCGTACAGAGATTACTTCAGTCCCATTGAGGAGCTGTCACTAAAGTATATGGACTATTACAGACTCTTATGGACTTTTAGGGTTTTTTTACAAATCCAATTATTATTTTTTATCGTATATGCATTATGACAAGTAGTTGCTTTTGATTATTCTATACTCCTCTTTGCACCATTTTCACTTATATCCATTCCTTAATTCTGCTTATTGTACTTTGAAAATATTTCTAATATTCTGTATTTGGTGTTCCCTCAGTAGTTGTAATTTAATCAGAGTATAGCATCAAATCAATTAAACTCCTGGAATATTGATCTGGTCAGTTAAGTGGCAGATGGGGTTGTTAATCAGTTTCAGCTGCTTTGGTGTTAGTGAAATTAACCTCTTGCAGACCGCTGCATGACTATATACGGCGGCGGTCAGCCCCTCCTGGGCAAAGTCACATATATATACACGTCACTCGCCCGCGAGCCAATAGGGGGCAAGCGCGCGCCACCGGAGGCGCGCTCCCGCTCATTCTCGGACACTCCAGCGCGAGTGACCGCCGGCTCGGATGTCCGCCGGTCACTCGCCATCGTCCGTTACAGAGGGAGAAAGGCAGTCGGCTAATGTAAACAAAGCCGCCTCTCATTCTCCCTGGTGTAACTGCAGAGATCATATGATCCTGCTATTTAGGATCGTATGTCTCTGTGGTTACATCAAAAGCCACGCCCCTTTACAGTAAGAAGCACGCCCCTAGGGACACATTTAACCCCTGCCTCTTCAATAAAGTTAACCCCTTCCCTGCCAGTGTAATTTTTACAGTAACAGTGCATACAGTATGTATAGCACTGATTACTGTAGTAATGTCACTGGTACCCCAAAAAGTGTCAAAAATGTCAGTCAAGGGTCCGATCTGTCCGCCGCAATGTCGCAGTCCCACAAAAAAAATCGTAGATCTCTGCCATTACTCGTTAAAAAAAAAAGACACAAAAAATGACAGAAATCTTTCCCTTAGTTAGTAAAGGCAATAACTTTTGCGCAAACCAATCAAAATACGCTTATTGCGATTTTTTTTTTTTACCAAACATATGTAGCAGAAAACAAATTGGCCAAAAATGTTAAAAAATTTTGATTTTTACATTTTTTTGGGGGGAATTTCATATAAAAAAAAAATGTGAAAAATATTGTTATTTTTGCAAAATTGACGCTATTTTTGTTTATAGCGCACAGGTGATCAAATACCACCAAAAGAAAGCTCTGTTTGTGGGAAAAAAAGGACATCAATTTCATTTGGGTACAACGTCGCATGGCCACGCAATTGTCCATTAAAATCACACAGTGCCGAATCGCAAAATAGGCCCTGGTCAGGAAGGGGGTAAAATCTTCCGGTGCTTAAGTGGTTAACAGGTGCACTAGATGGGCAACAATGAGACGACCTCCAAAACAGGAAAAGTTTTACAGATGGAGACCAGTAAAAAAAAATCCCTACTCATCTTTTCTGATTGTTTTTCACTAGTTTTGCGTTTGGCCAATGTCAGTATCACTACTGGTAGCATGAGGTGATACCTGGACCCTATAGAGGTGTATATGTATGTAGGTATGTGTGTATATATATATATATATATATATATATATATATATATATATATATTTGTGTGTGTGTGTGTGTATGTGTGTATATATATATATATATATATATATATATATATATATATATACACATTGTAGCGGGCCTCATTCCTATTGATTGTATACACAGCCTGTCACTGGGGAGGCGCTCACACTGACTTTGTATTCATTCATAGACCATGTATGTCTCCTGCACACCTGACCCCTGCAGCCCAACTGTCACCTGAATTCACATAACGGCAGGCTGACAAATGTAATAACAAGTGCTATTACTGGCTGGACCTCCAGGTATGAGACTTTACAACAGATTCATAAAAACTCATCCCCCATCCGTATTCTCCATGGAAAGATTTCCCCTCTATTCCTGCCCCGATGGCAGCCCACAATGTTGGCTTTTCCATCACTTTCTATCCTGGTGACATTGGTGATCAGAAGAAATATAGAGGGAGAATCTCTGTAAGGGGACATAGAAAGTGTTAAAAACCAGACAGAGGTTCTAACTCTTCCCTACTCTGTCTAGTGACCTCCTATGTATATATATATATATAGTGTCCCCAATATATATATATGTATTTATGTGATAAATGTTGTATTGTGTGCTTTGCATTTTATCTCATTATTCTAATACTAAAGGCCCGTACACACGTACCGATCGTCGGCATACAAACGTCGGTGGACGAAGGATCTGCCGATTGTACGCGTGTTAGTATGGTGCCTCCGACAGATGTCTGCGCACAATCCGCGGACAAAAGTCTTTCGTGCAAACATGAAAATATTTGTATGCCGACACCAGAACGGACGATTGTTCGCCTGTCAGTACACAATTCGGCCGACAGACCGCAGATTTGCAAGACTGGGCATGCTCAGAAAATAGAAAACACAGGGAAAGTTAACCATTACATGACATCACTTCTGCAGTCGGCGGACAAAATTCTTGTGCTGTCCTTGTGCTGTCTTTGCACTTTTCAGCAGACACCGACATCCCGGGGAGAAAAGAGGAACATTTGTAAGCCGACCATCGGTACGTGTGTACGGGGCTTTACTATCTGTGTCTTCCAACTTTGTGTGAAGAAAGGGGCAAAATCTACCCAGAAATTTCCAAATTCTCTTCCCATTTGCCCTAAGTCTATCCCTTTTAGGGGCAGACTCTTGGGGCTGTGGGGTTAGTCTGTGGTCCTCTGTTAAGAGTCCCGCTCGTAGTAATATTACAGACTCCTCCTTGTTGGTTTTCAGGAGATCCATCGCATCATATCCTCTCTTTCTCACAGTCAGCCAGTTCATGATTACAAATCACAAAGCAAAGCCTCAGAGAGAAAGAGAACACAACCACCTCTAGCAGAGTACAACGATGGAATGGCTCAAGGATGCTCTGCGAGCTCTATTTATAGGCAGCAGCTGATCACATGGCGGAGCCATGTGATGACAGTTAAGAAAACAAGGTCACATGACCTTTTTTTTTTTTTTTACCAGAGACATGACTATATAGGGAAAAAAAACATTGTTTATCCTATCTGGTGTTTATATGTCAGAATTTTTGGCAATTATTTTTAACTAAAAGAAATATGGAACATCTTTGCTCAGCTTACAAGACTCTAGTAGACATCCCAGATGTGATAAATTTGAAACCCAAACGCATGAATTATAATCTAATCAATAATATAATTTTATTATATAATATATAATATATATAATAAAATTATATTATTGATTAGATTATAATTCATGCGTTATAAATTATATATATATATGTGTGTGTGTGTGTATATATATATATATATATATATATATATATATATATATATATATATATATATATATATATATATAATATAAACGTGTTATGTGTTTGTGTTTTGTGCAATGTTTGAATTTCCCTCCCAGTTCTGCTCCCATGCAGCATTGCTGCTGCAGGGAACGGAACTAGGAAGTCATCTTACCGACGGACGAGCGGCGGGGATCTCGGCTGGCGGTCACAGCAATGAGAGATCATCGCTGGATCGCCAGGAGAAGGTAAGAGACACCGCTGCGCGCTCTGCACATCTACCCCGAGCGTGACTCGGGGATACCGATTCTAGTCTAAAAAATCCACCCCGAGTCACGCTCGGGGATACCGCCAGGGAGGTTAATGCATAAAACACTTTACGACCGGCTCACGAGGATTTACTGCGGCACTCTTACAGGCAAGGTGACGTAGACCTACGTTGCTCGCCCACGAGCCTCCAGCGGTGGCACGCTCCCATCCCCGCTCTTTCCATGGGGAGTCAGCGCGTGTGACCGGCGGCCCTGATGGCCGCCGGCCCACTCGCGATCTCCCACTGGAGAGGGAGAAAGACAGATGGCTGATGTAAACACAGCCGTCTGTCATTCTCACTCATGTAAGCACAGAGGCCATGCGATCCGGCTATATAGGATCACATGTCTCTATGGGTACTTCACTAGCTATGCCCCCTGACAGTTAGAATCACACCCCTAGGGACACACTTAACCCCTTGATCACCAATAAAGTTAACCCCTTCCCTGCCAGTATCATTAGTACAGTAACAGTGCAGATTTGTTTAGCACTGATTACTGTAGTAATGTCACTGGTACCCCCAAAAGTGTAAAAAATGGCAGTCAGGGGTCCGATCTGTCCGCCGCAATGTCGGAGTCCCACAAAAAAAATCGCAGATCGCCACCATTACTAGTTAAAAAAAAAAACAATAAAAATGACATAAATCTTTCCCATAGTTAGTAAACGCAAACCAAACAAAATACACTTATTATGATTTTTTTTTAACCAAAAATATGTAGCAGAAAAAAAATTGGCCTAAAATGTTAAATTGTGAGTTTCTACATTTTTTTGGAGAATTTCATATAAAAAAATGTGAAAAATATTGTTCTTTTTTCAAAATTGTTGCTTTTTTTTTTGTTTATAGCGCAAAAAAAAAAAATCACACAGGTGATCAAATACCACCAAAAGAATGCTCTGTTTGTGGGAAAAAAAGGACATCAATTTAATTTGGGTACAGCGTCGCACAACCGCGCAATAGTCCGTTAAAGTCACGCAGTGCCGAATCGCAAAATAGGGCCTGGTCTTTAAGCAGCCAAATCCTCCGCGCCAAAGTGGTTAACCTAAAAAGCTTTCTGTGTGTAGCAGCCCCCTCTAATACTTTCCTGAGCCCCATCTCTATCCAGCAATGTCCATGAATCCCTCGGCCTTCCGGGACTCTCCCTTCTGATTGGCTGAGACACAGCAATGGCGCCATTGGCTCTCACAGCTGTCAATCAAACCAGTAACTCAGGAGAGAGAAGAGGCGGGGGCCAAACGGCAGCTCCGTGTCTGAATGGATACACAGAGTTGCAGCTCGGCTCGGATGCCGCCATGACAAGCTGCTTGCTGTGGGGGCACTTGACAGGGGGGAGGGACTAGGAGCATGGAAAAGGGAACCGGGAAAAGGAGGATTCAAACCACCCTGTACAAAATCGTTTTACAGGGCAGTTTGTTTATTTTGTTATTTATTTTTTTAAACAAGACTTTACAATCACTTTAAGAGCCGGTGTTCCGTGAGAATTACCTACCCGTGAGAAAAACCTACCCCTCGTCACTTCCGGTACTCCGCACTGTATGTAATGCAGCGGGTACATTAAAACAGCTGTGCTGAAATACGAGTGATCTCCGCTCCTGTCCCGGTCACTTCCCTGCTCTCGGATAGTAAATATAAAAGCGGCGGCGGCTGTATGAAAACATAAATCACTGAGCCGAAAGCCGCTGTTATATTTACTTGCCGAGAGCAGGGAAGTGACCGGTACAGGTGCGGGGATGACTCGTATGTCAGCACAGCTGTTTTAGGAAAAATGGTTGTTGGGCGCTTCTGACCAGGCAAGAGGGAAAGGAGTCCACCGCTGTAAGGGAGGCGCAGGGGATGCTCCAGTTTCTTGTTGGGAGACTGTCCTGAATGACAGAGTACGAGGCAGCACTGGCGGGAAAACTCCGAGGAATCCGCTGGCACAGGTAGAAAGAAAAGAACAGGCGCCACTGTAAATAGCCAAACAATTTATTGCACAAAATACATAATGACTTACACATAGGTAAGCTGCAGTCCGTATCGCAGCGTCTCCAGCGCACGATCCGGCCTTCCACCGGTCCGGAGGTGACGTCACAGGAAGCTGGTCAGATACTTGGTTACACCGGAAGCCGCAAATGGAACGCAGGCTCCCGGAAATGACGCAACGCGTTTCGGAGCATGCGCACTCGGCTCCTTCCTCAGGCCTGAGGAAGGAGCCGAGTGCGCATGCTCCGAAACGCGTTGCGTCATTTCCGGGAGCCTGCGTTCCATTTGCGGCTTCCGGTGTAACCAAGTATCTGACCAGCTTCCTGTGACGTCACCTCCGGACCGGTGGACGGCCGGATCGTGCGCTGGAGACGCTGCGATACGGACTGCAGCTTACCTATGTGTAAGTCATTATGTATTTTGTGCAATAAATTGTTTGGCTATTTACAGTGGCGCCTGTTCTTTTCTTTCTACCAGCACAGCTGTTTTAGGTAAGTGCCGCGTCGGTAGGTTTTTTTCACGGTACACCGTGATCGTTTTATACTAGTGCGCATGCGCACTAGTAAGCTCCTCTGTTCTGCCATTAGGTATCCGGCGCTCTGAGCATGCGCACTGCTGCGCTGCTCAGATGCTTCTGGCCGGAAGTGACGAGGGGTAGGTAATTCTCACAGGGTAGGTAATTCTCACGGAACACCGGTGTCGTGTCGAGGAATGCCCTCCGTCGGATAATGCCCGGGTCGGACTGCGCATGCTCCGTAAGTGACGTCACCCTGTCAGAACAGCTGATCGGCTGGGGTTGGCGCATGCGCAGTCCGTCGGGGGCACAATCCGACGAGAGACAGAGCGGGGAAGAATCTAATGTCAGATTCTGACTCGCTCTGTAGCGCGTGCGCAGTCCGTTGGGGGCATTTCTCGACAAGAGACAGAGCGGGGAAGAATCTGTCAGATTCTAACTCGCTCTGTACGATGATTACACATATGAACATTCTAACTCGCTATATGTAACTAATATATATATATATATATATATATATATATATATATATATATATATATATATATATTATATATATAGTTATATATATATAGTATATATATATATATATACTATATATAGTATATTATATTATATATATATTATAGTAGTATAGTATACTATAGTATATTATATAGTATATTATAGTATATATATATATAGTATAGTATATTTATATATATATATATAGTATATATATACTATATATAGTATGTGTGTATATATATATATATATATATATATATATATATATATATATATATATATATATATATATATATATATATATATATATATATATATATAGCTATATATAACTCATTAAAGGGGCACCCTGAAATACTATGATCAGTACTCATATAGTATATTATAGTATATATATAGTATAGTATATTTATATATATATATATAGTGTGTATATATATATATATATATATATATACTATATATAGTATGTATGTATATATATATATATATATATATATATATATATATATATATATATATAGTTACTATATATATATATATATATATATATATATATATATATATATATATATATATATATATATATATATATATATATATATATATATAGCTATATATAACTCATATGGCACACATTAAAGGGGCACTCTGAAATACTACGATCAGTACTCATATGGGACACATTAAAGGGGCACTCTGAAATACTAAAGGGGCACGCCGACTGCAATAATAAAAGGGCACTCTGGAATACTAAAGGGGCACCCTGAAATACTACGATCAGTACTCATATGGGACACATTAAAGGGGGCACTCTGAAATACTACGATCAGTACTCATATGGGACACATTAAAGGGGCACTCTGAAATACTAAAGGGGCACGCCGACTGCAATAATAAAAGGGCACTCTGGAATACTAAAGGGGCACGCCGACTGCAATAATAAAGGGGCACTCTGACCGTGGGTCATAAAGGAGCTATGTGACTGGGACACATAACGGGGCACTCTGATAGGGACACTGATGTAAAGGAGGACTCTAACGGGAACACTGGATGTAAAGGGGGACTCTGACGGGGACACTGATGTAAAGGGGAACTCTGACGGGGACACTGATGTAAAGGGGGACTCTGACTGGGACACTGATGTAAAGGGGGACTCTGATAGGGAAGCACTAGATGTAAAGGAGCACTCTAATGGGGACACGGATGTAAAGGAGGACTCTGACAGGGACACACTGGATGTAAAGGAGGACTCTGACAGGGACACACTGGATGTAAAGGAGGACTCTGACAGAGGCACCGACACAGGCCAAATTACGGCGGGGGGACATGAACTGCATGACGGCGGGGACACAGGGTGGATGACGGCAGGGACAGGGGCTGAATGACGGCGGGGAAAGAGGCTGAATGACAGGGGGATACAGGCTGCATGATGAGGGACACACTGATGAGGCACAAATGAGGAGGCACTCATTGGCATGATTTAGACACAGATGGGCATGAGACACAGGTGGGCATAAATAGGGCAGAGATGGGCATGGATGAGGCAGAGATGGGCATGGATGAGGTAGGGGCGGTGCCCATCGGTGTGTACAGCGTGCGAAGAGAGAGCTAAACCAGACATGCAGCGTTCTGTTGACAAATGATCGCTCTGTCATTGGATGGAGCGATCACATGGTAAATGGCCCCTGTCGTTGGCCCTTTAACACAATCCGTGGGAAGCGCGATTCGGATGTCTCTGTACGCCCTCCCAGAATAGGCCGACCACGCTGTAGCCATCATTGGGCTATGCCCTGGTCGACAAGTACTTAATCCCCATAGTCTTAGCTATCCGATATTACCCGTAAAGCGGGGCTTTGCATTACTTATGTTCTGCAATATTTGGCCAAACTCGATCACAATGCCAGTCTCTGTGAAAATTAGGCATTGCCCCCAAAAAATGTGTGTGGCTACTGGAGGTCCTCTAGTATAAGTTTGCCAAGTATGGTGCCCTGAACCCCCGTGGTTTGGGCTCTACATTTATAGAAGCTTGGCCTGCTATGTTAATCTATGTAAAAGTGGATATTTCTGCGCTAATATAATTATAAAAAATTAGTATTGTAGGGTGAGCTGCTGCACAAAGGAATCACAGAAAAAACCCATAGTGGAAATTAAACGAAAATGTGCTGCGCTAGAAAATAGTGAATAATGAAATCACCAAAAAAATACAAAAAATATATAATACAGAAAATATATATATCACTCTGTATGTGTGTCAGGATAAGGTAACCTGAAATTAATCAGTATTCCTTAAAAATGTGAATTTCACCAATGTATATCAATAATCACATAAATCATAAATCATCCAGTGTAAAATATAATAAAGTGAAAAATTAGGATAATAATTAAATTAAATCCCAATAAAGTCCATGCAAAAATTAGGAGAAAATCCAAGAAGGTGTGCCACAAGATCCCAAAGAGTGCATCCACGCAATTCCTTGTAAGAATATAATAGACACCAACGTGTAAATCACCCAGGGAAAATCAGATGGCTGCTTACCAGAACGGGTAGGTCTCTCAAGCTAATGAGTAGACCACAGAAAGCTTAAGTGTAATGCCAAGGATGGCCACAGGATGTCTCCTTTAAACTCTCAATGGCGATGTCCACATAGTGGGAAACAAATTACGACAGGGACATAGTGTAACTCCGTATACAAGGCATTTATTTAAAAGTAAAAAGCAGATAAAACCACTCACATTTGCGATGTGAATTCAAGGCATCTAAAGGTTACAGGTACGCTGGAAACGAACGAACATCTCCCTCGCTGTTAGTATCTAGGTAGCCGGCTTGTTGGGGGCGTGGTCTCGTCACGTCTGGGTCACCCGACCGGTTTCGCTATAGGTTAGCGTCATCAGGGGTGTGACCATCAGACGTGACTCCACGCCTATATACCCCATATTCATAAGGCGGGCGGGGCCGCGCATGTCTCCAGGATATCTGTAAGAGAGGGCGGAAGTGAGCACCCTGGATGGCTTCTTGTGTGGGCGGAAATACATCACATGAAGGAGGGCGGAAGTAAAAACACTCAGCATTACATGAGTGAGAGCAGAAATGATGTCAGTGATAATGAAAAGAGGAAGAAACTTTTCAGCGTCTCCAGGACTATTTTATCCACTGCAGTTTATTTATTACAATGGATAGATATCGACCAAGTTACCAATTGATATTCATATGTTTATGGGGTAACATAAATAATAATGTGACTAAATTAATAGTATATAAAAAATAGTGAAAAAATGTGTAGGAAATAAATTGTGCACAACGCCATCTAGTGGATAAAAATAATTATGCAAACTAGTGAATCTTATAAGAAAAATTAATTCTGAGAGAAAACAAAACGAGGTGCTTAGTCCCGATCTCATACAGATACAAATGGTATCAAAGATATAATTTGGAATTATAGCCTGGAGATGTTCGTTCCTTACATCAATCATATTATCAGTAATGTATTCCGTCATATCACCATATATTATTATCACATAAAATCAATAAAAGATTAATAAAAAAATTTTTTTTATTAAAAAAACAGATAAAAACAAAGAAAAATAAGAAAGTCATATTAGCTATTATTAATAAAACTGTTTACGTCCCATTCTACATTTAAGCCGAATGGCACGTAAGACTTGAGACAATAAATCCATCGTGTTTCGGCCCTTGAGATTTCTCTCTTGGCATTGGAGCCTCTCCAATGAGGAGTATACTTGTCAATTGCTGTGAAAAAGGTATGTTTAGGGTTCTTATGATGGCATAAGCTATAATGTTTGGACTAGAAATAATAATAGAAATCCCAAGAAAACCCACATTCTTTGCTGAATTAAAAGGATACTATCCGTGCCGCAGATGTAACATCTGCGCTATAAATAGCTTTAAAGGAAGAAAGATTGAAAAGTTTCTTTCCACACAGACAGGAAGGGAATACTCAATCAATTCCTTTATCACCTGCAGCACAAAAAATGTTGTATACATGCTACAATGTAAATGTGGGAAACAGTATGTTGGCCGTACTACCAGGGCCCTGCAGGTTCGCCTTGGCGAACACGTTGGTAATATAAGAAAGGGTTTCCCTGGACACAACGTGTCCAAACATTATAGCTTATGCCATCATAAGAACCCTAAACATACCTTTTTCACAGCAATTGACAAGTATACTCCTCATTGGAGAGGCTCCAATGCCAAGAGAGAAATCTCAAGGGCCGAAACACGATGGATTTATTGTCTCAAGTCTTACGTGCCATTCGGCTTAAATGTAGAATGGGACGTAAACAGTTTTATTAATAATAGCTAATATGACTTTCTTATTTTTCTTTGTTTTTATCTGTTTTTTTAATAAAAAAAATTTTTTTATTAATCTTTTATTGATTTTATGTGATAATAATATATGGTGATATGACGGAATACATTACTGATAATATGATTGATGTAAGGAACGAACATCTCCAGGCTATAATTCCAAATTATATCTTTGATACCATTTGTATCTGTATGAGATCGGGACTAAGCACCTCGTTTTGTTTTCTCTCAGAATTAATTTTTCTTATAAGATTCACTAGTTTGCATAATTATTTTTATCCACTAGATGGCGTTGTGCACAATTTATTTCCTACACATTTTTTCACTATTTTTTATATACTATTAATTTAGTCACATTATTATTTATGTTACCCCATAAACATATGAATATCAATTGGTAACTTGGTCGATATCTATCCATTGTAATAAATAAACTGCAGTGGATAAAATAGTCCTGGAGACGCTGAAAAGTTTCTTCCTCTTTTCATTATCACTGACATCATTTCTGCTCTCACTCATGTAATGCTGAGTGTTTTTACTTCCGCCCTCCTTCATGTGATGTATTTCCGCCCACACAAGAAGCCATCCAGGGTGCTCACTTCCGCCCTCTCTTACAGATATCCTGGAGACATGCGCGGCCCCGCCCGCCTTATGAATATGGGGTATATAGGCGTGGAGTCACGTCTGATGGTCACACCCCTGATGACGCTAACCTATAGCGAAACCGGTCGGGTGACCCAGACGTGACGAGACCACGCCCCCAACAAGCCGGCTACCTAGATACTAACAGCGAGGGAGATGTTCGTTCGTTTCCAGCGTACCTGTAACCTTTAGATGCCTTGAATTCACATCGCAAATGTGAGTGGTTTTATCTGCTTTTTACTTTTAAATAAATGCCTTGTATACGGAGTTACACTATGTCCCTGTCGTAATTTGTTTCCCACTATGTGGACATCGCCATTGAGAGTTTAAAGGAGACATCCTGTGGCCATCCTTGGCATTACACTTAAGCTTTCTGTGGTCTACTCATTAGCTTGAGAGACCTACCCGTTCTGGTAAGCAGCCATCTGATTTTCCCTGGGTGATTTACACGTTGGTGTCTATTATATTCTTACAAGGAATTGCGTGGATGCACTCTTTGGGATCTTGTGGCACACCTTCTTGGATTTTCTCCTAATTTTTGCATGGACTTTATTGGGATTTAATTTAATTATTATCCTAATTTTTCACTTTATTATATTTTACACTGGATGATTTATGATTTATGTGATTATTGATATACATTGGTGAAATTCACATTTTTAAGGAATACTGATTAATTTCAGGTTACCTTATCCTGACACACATACAGAGTGATATATATATTTTCTGTATTATATATTTTTTGTATTTTTTTGGTGATTTCATTATTCACTATTTTCTAGCGCAGCACATTTTCGTTTAATTTCCACTATATGTTAATCTATGGCAGAGTCTTAGTCTGGAAATTTGAGGGGCTACAGCTAGGACCCCAAATGAGTCCGGGGGCCATATTTGGCACAGAGGTAGGGGGATCCTTCCTTTACCACCCCAAACATTTTGGGGTTAGTTAGCTCAAAATTTCCTGATCAACTTTTTCTAGGGCCCCTTGAGAGTATGTGGCCCCCGGGCCATACGGCACAGCAGGGAGTGCTGGATACCATTGGACTATTCTGCGGTGGTCAGCTAAAGTCTACCCCAATGCAGGTCCCTGTGAAAATAAAGCATTGGCCCCAAACAAATGTATGTGCCAAATTTGGTGCCCCTGAGCACCGTGGTTCGGCTACCACAGGGCCCTACATTTAAGCTAGCCTGGCCCATTATGTTAATCTATGGTTCAGCCGCGATCAGGAATTTGAGGGGCCACAGATCGGGCCCCAAATTAGTCCAGAGGCCCAGAGGTAGGGAAGGTCTTCCTTTAACACCTCTACATTTTTGAGGTCGCTAGCCTGAAGTTTTATGGTCAGCTTTTTAGGGGGCCCCTTGGGAGTGTGTGGCCCTCGGGCACTAATGCGGAGTGGGGATTGGTGAGTACTGCAGGAATCTCTGGACTCTTAGCTATTTAACAATATTTGCAGAGCCTGGCTCTGCAGTTCCTATGTCCTGCGGTGGTTGGGCAAATTCCACCCCCATGAAGGTCCTCATGAAAATTAAGCATTGGCCCCAAAAAAATTTTGTGGCCCCTGGGGGTCCTCTAGTAACCCTATACCAAGTTTGGTGCCCCTGGGCAACATCGTTCCGCTACCGTGGGGCCCTAGATTTAGGCTAGTTTGGCCTAGCCTATGGTAATATATGGCGCAGTAGGGAATTTTGGAGGGGCCACAACGTGGGCCCCAAACATGTTCAGGGAACCTGGACTCTTTCAGGGCCTGGGCTGTGGCCCCCTCAAATTCCCACCCCCATCAGAGTCATGGATTAACATAGCGGGCCAATGTACCATAAATTTAGTGCCCTGTGGTACCCAAATCACGGGGGGATATGGTCACCAAACTTGGTACAGGGATACTAGCTGACCCCCAGGGTCACACACAAATTTTTTTGTGGACGATGCCTAATTTTCACGAGGACTGGCATGGGCGTCAAATTTGCACAAATACTGTAGAACATAGGTACCAGTGAGCCCTGCTCCGCAGGTAACATTGGATAGCTAAGAATATTGGGATTAATATGGTTTCCAGCAGTCCCTTCTCCACGGTACTGCCCCAGGGCCACACACTCCCAAAAGGCCCCTGAAAAAGTTGACCAGAAAATTTCAGGCTAGCTACTCCAACATTTTCAGAGTGGTAAAGGAAGATCTCCCCTACCACTGTGCCAAATATGGTCCCCTGGACTTGTTTGGTGCCCGAGCTGGGGCCCTGCAACTGTGCCCACTCGAAGATTGCCATACTGCACCAAGCTGACCTAAATTATGGGCCTAGTGGTACCTGAACCCTGGTGGCTAGGGGCCTCAAACGTGGCAGGGGCCACATGCTTTTTTCAGGACCTTAATTGTTACAGGGACCTGCATAGGGGTTGATTTGGCTAACCACTATGGAATACAGGAACTGCAGAGCAGCGCTATACAGATACTGCTGAATAGCTAAGAGTCCAGCTAAGAGTCCAGGGATTCCTGCAATATCCAGCACTCCCCGCTGCATGGTACGGGCCGAGGGCCGCAAACTCTCAAGTGGCCCTGGAAATAGCTCGGGCCCCAAATTAGTCTGGGGGGCCATATTTTGCACGGAGGTAGGGGAGGGCTCCCTTTACCAAGCATTTTGGAGTCGCTAGCCCAAAATGTACTGGTCAACTATTTCCAGGGCCACTTGAGAGTTTGCGGCCCTCGGCCCGTACCATGCAGCGGGGAGTGCTGGATATTGCAGGAATCCCTGGACTCTTAGCTGGACTCTTAGCTATTCAGCAGTATCTGTATAGCGCTGCTCTGCAGTTCCTGTATTCCATAGTGGTTAGCCAAATCGACCCCTATGCAGGTCCCTGTAACAATTAAGGTCCTGAAAAAAGCATGTGGCCCCTGTCACGTTTGAGGCCCCTAGCCACCAGGGTTCAGGTACCACTAGGCCCATAATTTAGGTCAGCTTGGTGCAGTATGGCAATCTTCGAGTGGGCACAGTTGCAGGGCCCCAGCTCGGGCACCAAACAAGTCCAGGGGACCATATTTGGCACAGTGGTAGGGGAGATCTTCCTTTACCACTCTGAAAATATAATCAAATGTTTGTTGTATAATTGTAGTATGGTACCAACATCCCTGGTAATAATGCAAGGAAACACGGAGTTAAGTGAAAACCCTGGTGTAAGGGTCTAACACAAACACCGTGTTTAAAGTGGAAAAGATCCAGAAAGAGTAAAAAGAGTAAAGAAGAAGAAAACTGAGCATAGAAAGAGGAACTTAGACGCCTGGAAGTGAGAGAATCACACGCTGGAGAAAAGAAAAAGGGAGGAATGCAGAAAGAGAAAAAGAAAATATAGAGTTTACAGAAAAAGGGAAACAAAGAGAGATTGAAGTAAAAAGCAGGAGGGCTAAGGGAGAGGTAATGGGGAGGGAAGAAGGGAAGAAGAGGAGGAAGTAAGGGGGAAAAGAGGAATGAAAAGGAAGGGGAAAGGAAAAGGGGGGGGGAAGAGGGAAAAGAAAAGGAAAGGAAAAGTTGGATTAAGAAAAGAAGAGATAAGAGAGAAAAATGGTTGAGGGCTAGTGGGATTTTAACGGTACTTAGATCAACGATGGAAAAACCACCATGTATAAAAATATATAAATTTTATTGTTCCATTAAAAATTACATACAAAGTGAAGAGAAAAGATTATAAAATAAAGGATTGTACAGAACAGATTACCATCATAGTCATATCAGTTACATACAGTTCTGAACATTGCAGGCAGTATAGATGTTATGCAAGCTCCGGTGACCCCAAACCAGGGTACCGGGCATTAACCCAACATGTTTCGCGGGTTTCAACACTCCGCTTCTTCAGGGGTGTAAGATTATACAATATATTGGTTGCCTTAGAGTTCCTGTATGTGATAGTATCGGTATCTGGTAGGTCATGGAATGCCCATGGGGTTGTTTGGCCAGATAAAGAGGCACTTCTTTCAAACTTTAGTTAGGAGTATACAAGTGTATCTATAATTACATCTGGATATCCCAAGTAGTTCTTTTTTGGCTCCAAGTTTGCATGTAAGCAATTATGGAGGGATATATAGGTTTTCCGGATAGAGGCTCCCTTTGAGGAGGTGAGAGGCACTTGGATATCTCGTGTCTGGTCTGCTTGTGTACACCCCGGCATCACTGCAGGCATACACTTGTATACTCCTAACTAAAGTTTGAAAGAAGTGCCTCTTTATCTGGCCAAACAACCCCATGGGCATTCCATGACCTACCAGATACCGATACTATCACATACATCTGGTGCAGTGCGGGAGCAGAGGCTGAGCAGCGCGGGAGCAGAGGCGGACGTGTGAGAGGAGAGCGTGTGTGAGCGAGCGAGCGTGTGTGTGATCACCCCCCCTCCTAAGAAGAGCGGTGGCGGCGGCGGCGAGCGGTGCGAGAACCCCCCCCCCCTCTCCTGAGAAGAGCGGTGCGAGAACCCCCCCTCCTAAGAAGAGCGGTGGCGGCGGCGGCGAGCGGTGCGAGAACCCCCCCCCCCCTCTCCTGAGAAGAGCGGTGCGAGAACCCCCCCTCCCCCCCTCCTAAGAAGAGCGGCGGCGGCGGCGGCGAGCGGTGCAAACCCCCCCCCCCCCTCCTGAGCGGCGGCGAGCGGTGCGAGAACCCCCCCCCCCTCTCCTGAGAAGAGCGGTGCGAGAACCCCCCCTCCCCCAGAGGTGAGAGCGTAGTGTGCGGGCAGCGAGAGGTGAGGTAACCCCCCCCCCCCTGCAAGGGCGGGCAGACAGAGAGAGGGCAGGGGGCCAGAGGAGACGCAAAATACCTGACCTGGACATTGGAAGGGAGAGGAGCTGAGGAGACTGATCGGCAGGTGACAGAGGAGGGAGGCAGGAGCCTAAGCAAGTGTCAGGCTTAAAGGGACACACACAGGACTGGTGACTGAGGTTGAACACTGAGGCTCAGTGAGTACCTGGTGAGTATCCTTGCGACTGGGAGTGTCCTTGCGACTGGTGAGTATCTTACCACTGGTGAGCATCCTTGCGACTGGTGAGTATCTAGCGACTTGTGAGCATCCTTGCGACTGGTGAGTGTCCTTGCGACTGGTGAGCATCTTGCGACTGGTGAGTGTCCTTGCGACTGGTGAGTGTCCTTGCGACTGGTGAGCATCTTGCGACTGGTGAGTGTCCTTGCGACTGGTGAGTGTCTTTGCGACTGGTGAGCGTCCTTGCGTCTGGTGAGCGTCCTTGCGTCTGGTGAGCGTCCTTGCGACTGGTGAGCGTCCGTGCGACTGGTGAGCGTCCGTGCGACTGTGAGTGTGGTGCGACTGACTGGGCTGTGCAACTGAGTGTTGGGCAACTGAGAGTGTTGTGCGACTGACCGGCTGTGCGATTGTGAGTGTGGTGCAACTAAATCGGGCTGTGAGACTGTGAGTGTGTGCGACAGAAGTGTTGTGCGACTGACCGGTTGGTGCGACTGGGAGTGTCGTGAGACTGACCTGGCTGTGAGATTGTGAGTGTTGTGCAACTGAGTGTCAAGTGAGTGTAGCGGAACACCAGAGGGTGAGAAGGTAGCGTTAGGAAGCTAGGAAATAGCCACATAGGATAGACTTAAATTACTGAATCCCCATTAGATTAGATTAGTAGGTACAATGCCCGGCGGGTGTGGAGATGCGACTCGGTGTACATCTTGTAATATGTATGCGTTCCTCGGACATGTGATCGAGGGCGAATACAAATGCGCAAAATGTGAGCACGTTGCTTCCCTGGAAGCTCAGGTCCTGAATCTAGGGAAGCAGCTGGCAACACTGAGACGAATGTCCATACCGGAGGAGAGCCAGGATTGTACCAGTCAGGTGCAGACAGGGGCCTGCACAGAGGTGGGCGGAGTATCGGAGGTGCAGGCATCAGAGCAGTCTAGAGGGGTGACAGTTAGGAGGGGTAGAAGGGAACAAGTCAAGGAGGCTGATCCTGGGCTGGAGCACCCAAATAGATTCGCCCCGTTGAGTGATATTGGGGAAACCAGTCAGGGACCAGCATTGCTGGAGCAGAGCGACGCCCCTAGCTGCCAGGGGAAGAACTCCTCCAGTGAGGCTGGGAGAAAGGGAAAGGAAAGACAGGTGCTGGTGGTAGGGGACTCAATTATTAGAAGGGCAGATAGTGTAATCTGTGACCAAGACCGTGTGCGCCGAACAGTCTGTTGTTTGCCGGGCGCTCGGGTTCGGCACATTGCGGATCGGATGGACAGATTATTGGGTGGGGCTGGGGAAGACCCAGCTGTCATGGTACACGTGGGTACCAATGACATAGGTAGAGGAAGACGGAGAGTCCTAAATGATTTCAGGGACTTAGGTGCTAAGTTGAGGACTAGGACCTCCAAGGTAGTATTTTCCGAAATACTACCTGTACCTCGAGCCACACCAGAGAGGCAGCGGGAGATTAGGGAAGTTAACGAGTGGCTGAGGAGCTGGTGTAGTAAGGAGGGTTTCGGGTTCCTGGAGAACTGGGCCGTCTTCTCAGTCGGTCACCGGCTCTTTGGTAGGGACGGATTGCACCTAAATGGGGTGGGTGCAGCCGTACTGGGTGCGAGGATGGCCAAAAAGTTAGAGGGGCTTTTAAACTAGGGAATGGGGGGGAGGGTACAGATGTAGAATTAGCCAGTGGAAAGAAAGTTTCAGAGGGCAGAAATGGGGGCATTAGCGGTAGGGTGTTCGGAGCTCCTATACCCAGGGTGGGTACGGGGAAAAATCAAGAGAGCAGCCTAAAAACTTCAAAATTACGTGGCTTATATACCAATGCCAGAAGCCTGGCCAACAAGATGGGAGAGCTGGAGCTGCTGATGTTTGAGGAGGACTTAGATTTTGTGGGGATAACTGAGACTTGGTTTGACAGCTCCCATGACTGGATGGCGACCATTCAGGGGTATTCCCTTTATCGCAGAGATAGAGAAGGTAAAAAAGGGGGAGGGGTATGTCTGTATATTAAGAACAGCATACAGGTAAATATGAGGGATGATATTAATAATGGAGCTATGGATGAGGCAGAATCCCTATGGGTAGAGCTTCAAAGGGATG
Source organism: Pelophylax lessonae (assembly GCF_965119305.1). Classification (NCBI taxonomy): domain Eukaryota; kingdom Metazoa; phylum Chordata; class Amphibia; order Anura; family Ranidae; genus Pelophylax; species Pelophylax lessonae. The sequence continues at coordinate 70,356,929 of NC_138777.1, forward strand.
GCACGGCGGGGAAGTTAATATTGGGCGTATGCTATAGACCCCCCAACCAGAGGGAGGAGGGTGAGGCGGCCCTCCTTTTACAGATAGGATTGGCAGCGAGGATGGGAAATGTCATTATAATGGGGGACTTTAATTATCCAGATATAGACTGGGCAGAAGGAACGGCGCACTCAGCCAAGGCTAGGCAGTTCCTAAATGTTTTGCAGGACAATTTTATGGGTCAGATGGTGAATGCACCGACAAGAAACAATGCGGTACTTGACCTACTGATTACCAACGATACAGACCTGATCACGGATATAGAAATACGGGACAACTTAGGAAACAGTGACCATAGGTCAATAAGTTTCAGTATTAATTACAGTAATAGGAAGCTGAGGGGTAATATAAGGACACTGAATTTCAAAAGAGCCAATTTCCCAAAGCTGCGCTCGCTGCTAGAAAATATCAATTGGGATAGAACCCTGGAAACAAAGAACACGGAGGAAAAATGGGAGTGCTTCAAGAGCATACTAAACAGGGGGATTGGCCAGTGCATTCCAAAGGGAAATAAATTTAAAAGAGCAAAAATAAACCCTGGATGGCTAAACTCCAACATAAAAATGTATATTAGTGCTAAAGAAAAGGCCTTCAAAAAATACAAGACTGAGGGGTCATTGGCAGCATTTAAGCATTACAAAGAGTGTAATAAGAAATGTAAAGACGAAATCAGGGCGGCTAAAATAGAACACGAGAGACATATAGCGGAGGAGAGCCCTAAGAAGTTCTTTAAGTATATAAACAGTAAGAAAGCGAGGCCAGAACACATTGGCCCCGTAAAAGATGATAAAGGAAATATGGCCACTGAGGACAGAGAAAAGGCGGAAGTGTTAAATAATTTCTTCTCTTCAGTCTTCACAAAAGAATCGGGGGGCTACACAAACCCAGCTTGTAAGGCTAATAATACACCTCAGAAAGTGCCGCCATGGTTAACAGAAGATAGACTTAGAGCTAAACTAGAGAAACTTAACATAAATAAATCCCCGGGACCGGATGGCTTGCACCCGAGGGTTCTTAATGAGCTCAGCCAGGTGATTGCCAGACCATTATTCTTGATCTTTAAGGATAGTTTACAGACGGGTATGGTGCCAGCTGATTGGAAAAAAGCCAACGTGGTACCAATATTTAAGAAGGGGCCGAGATATATCCCGGGTAACTATAGGCCGGTCAGCCTAACATCAGTAGTCTGCAAAATTTTGGAGGGGATGTTAAGGGACCACATACAAGACTTTAGTAATGAAACTGGTATTATAAGTAGTAATCAGCATGGATTCATGAAAAATCGTTCTTGCCAAACCAATCTATTAACCTTCTACGATGAAGTGAGCAGCCACCTAGATAAAGGTAAGCCTGTGGATGTGGTGTATCTGGACTTTGCAAAGGCCTTTGACACCGTTCCCCACAAACGATTACTGTACAAACTAAGGAAGGTAGGTATGGACCATAAGGTGAGTACCTGGATAGAGAACTGGCTCCAGGGGAGAGTACAGAGGGTGGTGATTAATGGGGAGTACTCGGATTGGGCGGGTGTGGAAAGTGGGGTCCCCCAGGGTTCTGTCCTGGGACCAATCCTGTTTAATTTATTCATAAATGATCTAGAGGAGGGGATATCTAGTACAATCTCAGTATTTGCAGATGATACTAAATTAGGCATGCCAATATCTTCTATGCAGGATGTGGAAACCTTGCAAGCAGACCTGAACAAAATAACGGGGTGGGCAACTACATGGCAGATGAGGTTTAATGTTGAAAAATGTAAAGTAATGCACCTGGGTGCCAGAAACCAGAAAGCAAGCTACTCACTAGGGGGGGAACCTCTGGGTGAGTCTAGGATGGAAAAGGACTTGGGGGTACTGGTAGACAACAGGCTTGGCAGTGGCATGCAATGCCAAGCCGCTGCAAGCAAAGCCAACAGAATACTGGGATGTATAAAAAAGGGGATTCACTCCAGAAATAAAGAGATTATTCTCCCACTCTACAAGACTCTGGTCCGGCCACATCTGGAGTATGCTGTCCAGTTCTGGGCACCGGTCCTCAGGAAGGATGTGCTGGAACTGGAGAAAGTCCAGAGAAGGGCAACAAAAATAATTAGGGGAATGGAGGACATCAGCTATGAGGAAAGACTACAAGCACTGAACCTTTTCTCTCTGGAGAAAAGACGATTGAGGGGGGATATGATATCAATGTACAAATACTGTACTGGTGACCCGAGCATAAGGAACAAACTATTCAGAGAAAGGAGGTACAATAATACACGTGGCCACTCACTAAAACTAGAGGAAAGGCGGTTTAACCTTAAAGTGCGTAAGGGGTTCTTCACTGTAAGAGCAGTAAGGATGTGGAATTCTCTTCCACAAGCAGTCGTATCAGCAGGGAGCATCGATAGTTTCAAAAAACTAGTAGATGGACACCTTAAAGACCACAACATACAGGGGTATACAATGTACGATTAAAAGCAAACACACACACGCATTCATAGGTTGAACTGGATGCATAGGTTGAACTGGATGGACTGATGTCTTTTTTCAACCTTACTAACTATGTAACTATATACAGGAACTCTAAGGCAACCAATATATTGTATAATCTTACACCCCTGAAGAAGCGGAGTGTTGAAACCCGCGAAACATGTTGGGTTAATGCCCGGTACCCTGGTTTGGGGTCACCGGAGCTTGCATAACATCTATACTGCCTGCAATGTTCAGAACTGTATGTAATTGATATGACTATGATGGTAATCTGTTCTGTACAATCCTTTATTTTATAATCTTTTCTCTTCACTTTGTATGTAATTTTTAATGGAACAATAAAATTTATATATTTTTATACATGGTGGTTTTTCCATCGTTGATCTAAGTACCGTTAAAATCCCACTAGCCCTCAACCATTTTTCTCTCTTATCTCTTCTTTTCTTAATCCAACTTTTCCTTTCCTTTTCTTTTCCCTCTTCCCCCCCCCTTTTCCTTTCCCCTTCCTTTTCATTCCTCTTTTCCCCCTTACTTCCTCCTCTTCTTCCCTTCTTCCCTCCCCATTACCTCTCCCTTTGCCCTCCTGCTTTTTACTTTAATCTCTCTTTGTTTCCCTTTTTCTGTAAACTCTATATTTTCTTTTTCTCTTTCTGCATTCCTCCCTTTCTTTTCTCCAGCGTGTGATTCTCTCACTTCCAGGCGTCTAAGTTCCTCTTTCTATGCTCAGTTTTCTTCTTCTTTACTCTTTTTACTCTTTCTGGATCTTTTCCACTTTAAACACGGTGTTTGTGTTAGACCCTTACACCAGGGTTTTCACTTAACTCCGTGTTTCCTTGCACCACTCTGAAAATGTTGGAGTAGCTAGCCTGAAATTTTCTGGTCAACTTTTTCAGGGGCCTTTTGGGAGTGTGTGGCCCTGGGGCAGTACCGTGGAGAAGGGACTGCTGGAAACCATATTAATCCCAATTTCTCTAGCGCTCATCGACAGACGTAGTCCTCGGTGATACACCACCTTCGGGTTATGTTACCTCCGCAGGAGCAGGACTAGACAGGAAATTAAAAAGCTCTGGCCACACCCTAGGGGCAGTCCCAGAGGGTATATCCTCTCTCTCTCTGCCTCAGCAAATCAGTTATTTTCTGTCTAGTTAGGAGTAAGGACCTAGACACCTTGCTGGGATCTTAGGTCCTGGCAAGAATTTTTTCTTAAAGGATTTTTTTTAGACAGCTTTTTCTCCAGTGTTCCTGTGAGATCTTCAAGCAAGAAAGCTGAACTGGGCGACGGGCTGGATGTTGAGATCCGGTGGTCACCCCAGTTCAGCCTACGAGCGCGTGCAGGCCATAGCTCCGCGCTGGGTCGGCCGCGACAAAGTCCCATTAAAAGGACTGAACCCGCGAGTTAAACGTCTCGCTGAAACGCCAAAGACCAGGAGTCACGGCGTTCGTATCGGTCGACAGCCCTCCCGCCCCGGTGGAGAGGGGTACTGTCAGGAGTTGGTGCCCGCCTGGTTCCGGTATGGTGAGTAGTATGTTCCCCCTTTCCCCCTGACGGGTTTTGTGGTGAACGCGGGCCCCTCTCTGTATGGTAAGAAAGAGTCCTTTCTATCCTATAACATGTCACAGATCCTCCTACTTTGAGTGTGATTTTTTGTGTACAAAAAGCCAGGAGGCTTGGTTTGGGAGCTAACAATCTATTGTATACATGTTTAAAAGATGTAATCTGTGGCATTCTGGGAATCTTATGGGTTAAGTATAAGCTACCTACCAGTCAGAAGCCACGGACATGTAGACTGCCTTCCAAATCAGATCTCCAGCTATTAGCAGGCCTCCCGAACGGCCATGCGGTCCGCCAGGGGCCGTTACCGCCAACCACGCCATATCCCCAGGCAGAGACAGTGTTGTGTGCAGCACACCGCCATTCAGCAGGCCGCCCCCATTTTTTCTTGCAGGATCGCACGAGCCGCCATTTTGGCGTAGCCTCGTGTCTCCAGCATGGGGGCGGCCATGTTTGAGGTGATCCTACACCTCGTGGAGCTTGGGGGAGGCGCCGGAAGGCGTGCAGAGGGGCGGAGCCGCCTCCTTTCTTCCTGGGCAGCCAGCCAAAAGACTTCCTGTTTGTCAAGACAGCGCTGTAAGCTGTTGCAGTTTAACTCTGAGCATCAAGTGGTGAGCCTGGGGGTCTATCTCTCTCTCTCTCGATCGATAGGGATCCCTAAGCAGGTAACACTAAGGGGCTTTTTTGTGGCGCTGGGGGTCAGAAAAGAAAAAAAAAAAAAGTTTTTTTTTTACTTTTGAATTATATTATCCAGGAAGTAACTGGAGTTATTATGGACCCTGCCACACATATTCCCCCACCTGTTTCCCTCGAGGGGGCCTCGGGACCCGCCGGTGCACAGAGTATAGAGTCATTTACAGCAATTTTGGAGTCTATGGTGGCTCGGGTGGAGGCGGCCTGTCAGGGACGGGGGTCAAGGAAGCGACCCCCGCCTACCCCTATACCATCTGACACCTCTGACTCAGATTCAGAGATGGTCACGGCAGTTGCAGGTTCCTCTGCAAGGGCTGTTATCCCAGGTAAAGCCCCCTCAGACAGTGAGGAGGACGCTTCTTCTCTTGCTATAATTCAGGAAGAAGCATTGGTGGACGCACTAGTTGTGGCAGTGCAAGAAACCTTAAAACTTGAGGCTTTACCGGCAGAGGCAACTGAAACAGAGAGGCCTTTTGGGACTAATAAGCCCATCAAGACGGCGAAGGCTTTTCCTGTACCTAAATGTTTTGGTAATCAGATTAAAGGAGAATGGGAGCATTCTAAACGTACCTTTACTATTTCCAAGCGTATTGCTAGACGCTATCCGTTTGAGGAATCCATCATCAAGAAATGGACGGTACCACCAATCGTGGATCCGCCTATTTCCAGGCTGAATAAAGCCACGGTTATTCCAGTGGAGGACACTTCGTCCTTTAAGGATCCGGTGGATCGAAAGATAGAAGCAGAGTCCCGCACTATCTTTTCTCTGATAGGGTCAGCATTTAGACCAGTAATCGTTATTGGTCTAGTTTCCCAGACACTTACGGAATGGGCGAAGATGGTACGCCAAGATCTTAGGGGAAAAGATATTCCCCAGGAGACATCTGATTTGATGGAACAGATCATACAAGGGCTACGGTTTATCTGTGACGCAGCCTTGGACACTACTCCCCTATTAGGGCATGCATCTAAGTTAGCAGTGATCCTCAGACGTGTGCTGTGGTTAAAATGCTGGTCAGCTGACCTAGGTTCCAAAAAGACCTTGACCAATCTCCCCTTTCAGGGGAATCGTCTATTTGGAGCCAACCTAGATGAAATCATTAAGGATGCCACTGGGGGCAAGAGCACTTTTTTGCCACAGGCTGCAAAAGCTAAGGGACCTCGCAACAAGCGAGGACCTTTCTTTACCGCCCATAAAGGGCGCCCGGCTGGTACTAGCGGGAAAGGCAAGACTCCTCCAGGAGGGTTCAAGAAGGGGACCAACCCAGCCAAACCCGAAGCAAAGGAGTACACAGCCTGAAGGTGCGCCCCCACCCGGTTTCAGGGTGGGGGGACGTTTTCACCGGTATTCAGGACATTAGATCGAGCATCAACCACTACTACCGGTGCGATTCTTCCCTTCCAACATTTAAGTACCACAGGAAGCGGTAGTTACCGTTCCCTGAAAAGATCTTTTCCTTTACCTTTTCCTAAGATTAGTCCCGATACCTCACAGGAATCGGATCTGGTTGACCAGATAGGCCAAGTAGCCTCTAGTCGGGTGACTTCGGTCCCTGAGGTTCAACCAGAAAAGATCACCTTTCCTGATAACTATCAGGTATCTGATAAATGTGTGGGAACAGAAAACGACCAGACTTTCTCGGATGGTCGGGGCCAGATAGCTCTAGGGACGCCTGGTTCAGATCCAATCAGCGCCAGTGGTCCTAGAAATTCTAGGCTGGCCTCCTCAAGCCGGCCTGGCCGACTTGGACATGTTAGTCGCAGACGTTCCGTGGGAACTTCGTCTCAGGGAGTGTCTGTGGTCTCAAGGACCAATTTACCTTCGTGCTTTACAGTCGCTGGTTTTAATGGCCTGGCCATTGAGACCCAAGTACTGAAGGACAGAGGTTTGTCTACTTCAGTCATTCCTACCCTTATTAAAGCAAGGAAAGCGACTTCCAGCAAAGTCTATTATCACACATGGAAGACTTATATTGCGTGGTGCGAATCTTTAGGATTTCCTCCACGTACCTATTCGGTGTCTCGAATATTGGCTTTTTTGCAACAAGGGGTTGAGCAGAAGCTAGCCTTGAGCACCATCAAGGGTCAAGTTTCAGCATTAGCAATCTTCTTTCAGAAGCCTTTAGCTACCAAATCCTTGGTGCGGAATTTCATCCAGGGGGTGCGGCACCTGGCTCCTCCAGTCCGCGCGCCCTTACCGCCTTGGGATCTTAATTTGGTTTTGTCGGTTCTACAGAAACCTCCCTTTGAAAACATCAGGGAGATTCCCTTGCTTACTTTATCCCAGAAGGTGGCCTTCTTGGTGGCTATTACTTCTGCTCGCAGGGTGTCAGAACTGGCTGCATTATCATGCCAGTCACCATACCTAGTGATTCATAGGGATAAGGTAGTACTTCATCCTAAGCCATCTTTTCTTCCCAAGGTGGTTTCAGATTTTCATCTGAATGAAGATATTGTACTACCTTCCTTGTGTCCTCAGCCCAAGCATCATCGGGAACATGCGTTGCATTCCTTAGATGTGGTTCGGGCAATCAGGGTATACCTGAAAGCTACGGAATCATTCCGTAAGACGGATTCACTTTTTGTGATCACGGATGGCCCCAGAAAGGGTTTGCCTGCATCTGCCGCGACCATTGCCAAATGGATTAGACAAACGGTGGTACAGGCTTATTCTATTAAGGGTCAGAGTCCTCCGTTCCCTGTTAGGGCGCACTCCACTCGAGCGCTCAGTACTTCCTGGGCCTTTCGCCATCAAGCGTCAGTGGTCCAGGTATGTAAGGCGGCCACCTGGTCGTCGGTACATACCTTTACAAAATTCTATAAAATTGATGTGACGGCATCGGCGGATGCCTCATTTGGCCGCAAGGTTTTGCAGGCCGCAATTTGAGGAGACCGGTGGTCTACCTCGAGGGTTTTTTTTCTGTTTGAAAAAAAAAAAAAAAAAATAGTTTTCTCTTTTTTTTGGTTGAGTCTCATCATTAAGGATGAGCATTGTAAACTTCTAGTTGGCACCGGTTGGGCCTTCTAGATTGGGATTTGATTTCCATTTTCCCACCCCTCAGTTGTGATACTGCTCTGGGACGTCCCGAAGGTGGTGTATCACCGAGGACTACGTCTGTGGATGAGCGCTAGAGAAAAATGGATTTTTGTAAAATCTTACCGTAAAATCCTTTTCTCTTAGCTCATCGACAGACGTAGTCCCCGCCCCTCTGTTTTGGAGTTGGGTTGGGTTAAATTCTCTAAGCACTGCTTTTTCACATAACTGATTTGCTGAGGCAGAGAGAGAGAGGATATACCCTCTGGGACTGCCCCTAGGGTGTGGCCAGAGCTTTTTAATTTCCTGTCTAGTCCTGCTCCTGCTGAGGTAACATAACCCGAAGGTGGTGTATCACCGAGGACTACGTCTGTCGATGAGCTAAGAGAAAAGGATTTTACGGTAAGATTTTACAAAAATCCATTTATTTTTAGCTATCCAATGTTACCTGCGGAGCAGGGCTCACTGGTACCTATGTTCTACAGTATTTGTGCAAATTTGACGCCCATGCCAGTCCTCGTGAAAATTAGGCATCGTCCACAAAAAAAATTGTGTGTGACCCTGGGGGTCAGCTAGTATCCCTGTACCAAGTTTGGTGACCATATCCCCCCCGTGATTTGGGTACCACAGGGCACTAAATTTATGGTACATTGGCCCGCTATGTTAATCCATGACTCTGATGGGGGTGGGAATTTGAGGGGGCCACAGCCCAGGCCCTGAAAGAGTCCAGGTTCCCTGAACATGTTTGGGGCCCACGTTGTGGCCCCTCCAAAATTCCCTACTGCGCCATATATTACCATAGGCTAGGCCAAACTAGCCTAAATCTAGGGCCCCACGGTAGCGGAACGATGTTGCCCAGGGGCACCAAACTTGGTATAGGGTTACTAGAGGACCCCCAGGGGCCACAAAATTTTTTTGGGGCCAATGCTTAATTTTCATGAGGACCTTCATGGGGGTGGAATTTGCCCAACCACCGCAGGACATAGGAACTGCAGAGCCAGGCTCTGCAAATATTGTTAAATAGCTAAGAGTCCAGAGATTCCTGCAGTACTCACCAATCCCCACTCCGCATTAGTGCCCGAGGGCCACACACTCCCAAGGGGCCCCCTAAAAAGCTGACCATAAAACTTCAGGCTAGCGACCTCAAAAATGTAGGTGTTAAAGGAAGACCTTCCCTACCTCTGGGCCTCTGGACTAATTTGGGGCCCGATCTGTGGCCCCTCAAATTCCTGATCGCGGCTGAACCATAGATTTAACATAATGGGCCAGGTTAGCTTAAATGTAGGGCCCTGTGGTAGCCGAACCACGGTGCTCAGGGGCACCAAATTTGGCACATACATTTGTTTGGGGCCAATGCTTTATTTTCACAGGGACCTGCATTGGGGTAGACTTTAGCTGACCACCGCAGAATAGTCCAATGGTATCCAGCACTCCCTGCTGTGCCGTATGGCCCGGGGGCCACATACTCTCAAGGGGCCCTAGAAAAAGTTGATCAGGAAATTTTGAGCTAACTAACCCCAAAATGTTTGGGGTGGTAAAGGAAGGACCCCCCTACCTCTGTGCCAAATATGGCCCCCGGACTCATTTGGGGTCCTAGCTGTAGCCCCTCAAATTTCCAGACTAAGACTCTGCCATAGATTAACATAGCAGGCCAAGCTTCTATAAATGTAGAGCCCAAACCACGGGGGTTCAGGGCACCATACTTGGCAAACTTATACTAGAGGACCTCCAGTAGCCACACACATTTTTTGGGGGCAATGCCTAATTTTCACAGAGACTGGCATTGTGATCGAGTTTGGCCAAATATTGCAGAACATAAGTAATGCAAAGCCCCGCTTTACGGGTAATATCGGATAGCTAAGACTATGGGGATTAAGTACTTGTCGACCAGGGCATAGCCCAATGATGGCTACAGCGTGGTCGGCCTATTCTGGGAGGGCGTACAGAGACATCCGAATCGCGCTTCCCACGGATTGTGTTAAAGGGCCAACGACAGGGGCCATTTACCATGTGATCGCTCCATCCAATGACAGAGCGATCATTTGTCAACAGAACGCTGCATGTCTGGTTTAGCTCTCTCTTCGCACGCTGTACACACCGATGGGCACCGCCCCTACCTCATCCATGCCCATCTCTGCCTCATCCATGCCCATCTCTGCCCTATTTATGCCCACCTGTGTCTCATGCCCATCTGTGTCTAAATCATGCCAA